>NC_143015.1:85046263-85211263 GCF_055824585.1 Amblyomma mixtum | reverse complement strand
AAAATGAGTACTTAAAAGTGTTGCTGTGTGCCCGGAATTCAATTAAATGCTTGGAGTGTTGTGTTCTAGTGCTGCGGTGAGCTGAACGGGAGATGTAACTCTCACTGTTGATCTTAAAGGCTCCAGACAAGAGAAGATACAAATATTTGATGCGTGTATGCTTGGCGCGACTACTAATAGTGCTGAGACCAGCCTGGGTGAGAAGTTCGGATGGTGACTCGTGGCGCCGATATTTGTTACAGATGAACCTAACTGCCTTGCGTTGTATGTTTTCTAATTTGGTAATTAAATTATTTGTGTGTGGGAACCAGCATATTATGCTGTATTCTAAAATTGGTCGCACGAGGGATGTATAAGCAAACAATTTTGTGTCGGCTGAGGCGAAATTGATGGAGCGCCTTAATGAGCAAAGAGCGGAAAATGCTTTGGATGTTACGTATGCTATATACTTGTCCCATTTTAAGTCTGAAATGATTATGCCAAGGTACTTATATTTATCGACAAATGTTACTATGTTCTCTCCAATTTTATACGGGAAAGTGAGTGTTCTTTTTTTCCTTGACACGGTCATCCCAACTGTTTTTTCTAGATTTAGTGTCATCTGCCATTCCTGGCACCACTTCGATATTACTTCGAGATCGGCGTTTAATGTGATCTGGTCTTCTTTACTGTTAATGTTTTTATATATTATGCAATCATCCGTGAACATGCGAACAGTAGCCTCAATACCATTTGTTATGTCATTTATATATATTAGGAATAGAATCGGCGCTAATACCGTGCCTTGCGGGACCCCTGAAGTAACTTTTACGCACTCGGATGAACATCCTTCAAACTGAACAAACTGTTTGCGGTCAGAAAGATATGCTGTTATCCAGTCAGTAGTCGTATTAGTACCGAGAACGTTTTCGATTTTGTAGATGAGTTTGGGATGGGACACGCGATCAAAAGCCTTTGAAAAGTCGAGGAAAAGCATATTGATTTGTCCGCGCATGTCAATTGTCGATGCCAAGTCATGTATTGTTCCAATAGCTGCGTTGTTGAGGACAGACCCTTTCTGAAGCCATGCTGGTTATTGTTCAGTAATTCATTCTGTTCACAATAGGTTACAATGTGTTTAAGTATAATATTGTTTAGGGAAAATCTTGTGGAGTTTGCACGTGTGGGTAGATACCTGTTTGTAGTCTGCGCCAGTCTACCACCTCGTTTTTGGTGAGCCTTTTTTTCTGTGGGGCTGGGTAGCGTTTCCGCTGACCCCTGTAATGATCGATGACGTCACAGACGCGAGCGCCTCCACGCGCCATCAAACTGGAGGCCGTCTAAAGGTCAAACGTGACTACCGCCGGCACCACGCTGAAGGCTCAAAACCTAACGTAGTATTGCTTTTGCATTAAAATTGGCGGGGGCTTAGCTTTGGTTAAGCCTGGAAGGTTTGCGAAAGCAAACGCGCAGCGCCTCCAACTGAAGGAACGCAGTGCGCCGCGTCTACAGGTCACGCGTGGACAGGAAGGGAGGAAGGCCGCCACCCGTTCGGCGCGAAGCTACCGGCGCTTGTATGCCGGTCCTGGAGGAGGGCTTGGAGAGTCTCGTTAAATCTCGTACGGTGCCCGGATGCTCTCGTTTCAGTGCCCGGATGAGTGGAATTCAGTGCCCGGATGTTGGCTCTCGGTCTCGGCGTGACGTCACCACACTGCCGACAACGGGAGCTAAAAGTATTTCATGCTTAAAAGAGGTTGCATAAAGGTTCTCCAGGGGCTAAGTGAGCATGCTTCCACTTTTAGAAGAGGCGCTTCTTGGGAATGGTTACACGCCTCTCGTGCGCGAGAAAATCGAAGGAACTGTGCCATGGTTCAGCCATGCCTTTTACTGCGAAAGCAATACTACGCTCATGAACGGCCTTTCGCGTAGCGGCGGCCCGTATCCACGTTTGACCTTTAGAATGACCTCTGACGTCATACCAGGGTGAGAGATGGGCTACCAAGCCGATTAGTCGCGTAGCGGCGACCGGTAGCCACGCGTGACCTGTAGAAGCGGCGCACTGCGTTCCTTCTGTAGACGCGGCGCGCCGCGTTCCTTCCGTTAGACGCGCTGCGCTCGCTTTCGCAACCTACCAGGCTTAACCAAAGCTAAGCCCCCGCCAATTTTTTGACAGAAATTTCTAGAGATCACATTAGCGACAACCTCTGCATGCAGCCGCTATTGCGAAAGTGCTTCGAGCTGATTGCGCTTGCTTTGGTAGGCTTGAATTCTCCCTCGTCACAGCAGCGAGCGCCTGCGCTGCAAGCTTATGGTGTTGTAGAAAACAGCGGAAGACGACACAGTCGCGGCCGTGGTTCATGGACACGAACGCAGAGTAGTACCTCGTGTTGAACACGATTCTCAAGGTTGGCTGACACGCTTTGTACGAGGAACAACGCACGCAACACGAGAACCAACGCGCGCTGAAAGCTCGCTCCGGTGCGCTGGAGTATCCCCGGCTCTTCAACGTGACGTCAGGTTGGCCGACATGTACGAGGTTAACGAAATTTCCGGCCTGTAATCGGCGCCAGGCGATGGCCTCTCTGTCTGGTTATTTCAAACCACTTTAGACGATAAAAAAGATGACAAATGTAAGACCTGCGGAGCGAGGGGGACCCTCGATCATATAATTTGGCAATGCCCTGGATCCCCGGGTGCTGAGGACAATATTAAGAGTAGAGAAGCCTGGGAGGCCCTTCTGCGAAGCGAGGTCCCCGCCGACCAGAAACGAGCTGTCCGCCTGGCGGCTGAAGCCGCGAAGAGACAATGTATCTTCGCCAGTCTTTAGTCGCGGAGGTCCCGTCCCCCGTCCCCTAGGCCTGCGTGCCAGGGACGGGGAGTAGGGGGCCTCCTACATCGGTGGAAATAAAAGTTATCATCATCATCATCATCATCATGTACGAGGTTTCCCTCTCCGCTGTTCTCATCTCCTGCGCTCCCGCGGGGCGCGGGAGATTTAAACATCGCGCTTTCAATTGGTGATTGCGCCACTGTTCTAGCCAAATTCGAAGAAAACAATTTCACACACGTGATCAGCAACGACCCACTTCAAAACCCTAGAAAATTAGCTGATCTGAAAACCGCCTCAGTATCCCTTTAAAGCGTGGCTAAGGTGTCCACTGCTGGTTACAACAGACAACGGCGACGGCAACGGCGACGACGCGAAACGCAGAAACGGGCGCCAAAGATCTGCCCTCTAAAAGGCGCCCGTGTGCTGTGCGATGTTACTGCATGTTAAAGATCCCCAGGTGGTCGAAATGATTCCGGACCCCTCCACTGCGGCACCCCTTCCTACATTTCTTCTCACTTTCTGCTTCATCTTTCCTTATGGTTCGGTTTGGTTCGGGTGTCCACCGAAATACGGGAGACAGTTACTGCTCTATTTCCTTTCCTCAAAAAACAATATTCAATTTTCCATTTTCTCTACTCCTGCACCTCTTCTTTCTTTTTTCACTCATCTTTATCCCTTACGGTGCTATTTGGGCATCAATCGGGATAAGCGCGACAGTAATTGATCTGGGTCCCGGCCCACTCGTCTAATCCGGGGAACGAGGCGGCTCACGCGCAAGCCCGAGGTTTCGTCGACCGGGCAGTGAGCGCGCCCTCCGACCCGAATTTCACGAGGGACGGGTTAATTTCATTTCATGACATCACCCATCACTTTAGGCTGGAGAGGCGCGCATATCCCCCTCCCCACAAGTCGTTAACAAAAGCGCAGGAAGTCACCTGGCGCCGTCTTCAAACACGCTCCCTTCTCAATCCGGCTCTGCTTGCCCTCATGTACCCTGGCCAGTACGATCCAAACTGCCATAAATGTGGTGAAAGGGCCACCTACGACCACATTCTGTGGAATTGCGCAGATGATCCGCCTCCGGCGGAGTTGATACAGCTCCCTTCTCCCGAGCGGTGGGAGGCCGTGCCGGTCAGCTCGGACCCCAAGATCCAAGTGCGGGCAATCGAGCGGGCCAACGAGGTCGCCGCTAGCCATGGGCTAGCGGCCATCTAGTACGTGCCTCCGCAACCTGCTCTCGACGCAATAAATGTTTTACAATCCAATACTGCTTCATTTCGTCTCAGTTGCTGCTTCAATTCTCTTTAAAACGCAATTTTAATTTTTTGTGAGACCTCCACTACGCCACCTCTTTCTTTTTCTTCTTTGACTCCCACCTTCTTCTCTTCTCTTACAGCGTTGTTGGATGGATGGAAACAACATTATTACACAAAAAAAAAATCTTCCAGGGTGGTCCCCTACTGGTCCAGGAGTCCACGGGCTAGTGCTTCACGTAAAGCCCGATCCACTAGCCATTTCTGGCCGGCGGGCTGAGCGGTCCGTAAAGCAGCCTCCCAGGAAGAATGAGTGGGATTGGGGATGGGGGATACTGCCTTTGGGGAAGGACATTCCCAAAGGTAATGGAAAAGTGTGGATTTGGGCACGCCACAGGTGTTACAATCAGGAGGAAAGGTGGGATGAAAGCATGAGAGGCGGTGGGGTGAAATAAAGCAGCCTGTCTGTAATTGCCGCCATGTGGAGCTGGATAAGGGCGACAAGGTACTGTGGGGTGGTGGCAGTGTCATGCGGCTGAATTTGTAAAATGTGGTAATTTGGTGATATGTAGAGAGGACCGAAGGGGCTTCTTGCGCAGGGTTGGGTGCCTGATCCTCCGGGGTCCGGGAGGAGAGTTCCCGGGCCAGCGCATGAACGCGCTCATTACCGGGGATCGAGGCATGCCCAGGGACCCACGACAGAGTAACCGTTCGGTCGAGAGAGGTGGCCGTGGTAAGAATACGGTGTGTTGCCGGAGTCGCCACGCCCTGTAGGTAGTGGCGGTACGCGGCCTGTGAATCTGTGCAAATTTCTGTTATGTTTTTGTCAATGATGGAGTGGGCCAGAGCAAGTGCGATGGCGGCTCCTTCCGCCTCTGCAGGCGAATTAGTTCGAATAGTGGCAGCGGCCCCCACTGTGCCGTCTTCATAGGCTGCGACTGCCGTGAAATATCCTGGTTTAGAATTTTGTGCCGCGTCGACATAAAGGATATCGGAGCGGTTGCTGTATGTTTTCGTGTAATAGCTCGCTCGTGCCTGCCGCCTACCGTGATGGAGACTAGCACTCATATTGCGCGGTAGGGGCTTCTGATATATGTGATCCTGCGTGCGCAGAGAAATCATGTAAGGTGTAGGACTTGTTGGGGTGGGAATTGGTGGATTGAGACGTAGCTGTCGCAGTAGGCATTGTCCTGTTTCCGTGCGATTCAGGCGGACTAATTGGTTGGTGCGCTGAGCCTCTATTAATTCCATCACTGTATTGTGGGTACCAGTGGCCAGGAGACGTTTCGTGCTAACCGTCCGTGGAAGACGTAAGGCAGAGGTGACAGCCGTGCGTATTAGGATGTCTGCCTGTTGTCTTTGCCGCTGAGTGAGTATGTGGTATGGAAGGTGATATGTAATGCGGCTAATGATTAGTGCATTTGTCATATTGAGGGTCTCGCGTTCAGACAGCCCATGATTGCGTGCTGCCACCCGCCTGATAAGTGCAGCGACCTGTTTGGTCTGTCTCTGCAAGAGCTGAAGGGTGGCGGTTGCATCGAGTGTGTTGTTAATTAGAAGGCCGAGAATCTTCACCTGAGGCACAATGGGCACTGGATTCCCGTACATGTGCAGTTCAATCGGGGGGTCGCTCGGGAGGGGTTTCAGCTGCAGGAGTTCCGATTTATTTGGAGAGCAACGGAGGCCTGTGTTTGCTAAATGAGTGGTGGTGATGTCTATGGCAGATTGTAGGATATCCTGGGCTGTTCCAAGGGATCCTGCCGTTGTCCAGAGGGTTATATCATCTGCGTATATGGCTGTGTGGAGCCCTGGGACAGCAGCAAGGGCCTTTGCCAGTGGCGCTAGGGCAATGTTAAAGAGTAAAGGTGATAGAACCGCCCCTTGTGGGGTTCCCCGGTTAGGCAGGGGGAAAGGCTGGGAGGCAATATCCCCAAGGTGGAGGTCTGCCGTGCGCCCCTGAAGGAAGGCCCGAATATATTGCCATATGCGGGTGCCGCACCCCGTGGTGGCTAATGTCGTGAGAATATGGTCATGGCTTATTGTGTCGAAAGCCTTATGGATATCCAGGGCCAGTATGGCTCGCGTAGAGGCTGTACGACGCTTAGTGCAAAAGAGGGACTCTTTAAGCGCGAGAAGTACGTCTTGCGCCGAGATGTTTGGGCGGAAGCCGAATTGAACGTTTGAGAGAAAGCCTGTTGTTTCTAGGAATGGTTGCAGGCGATTGAGAATGACGTGCTCGAAGAGCTTGCCGACACAGCTCGTTAAGGAGATGGGGCGCAAATTTTGAAGAGTGAGGGCTTTGCCCGGTTTGGGTATAAATCGCATGCTGGCATGGGTCCAGGCTGATGGGAGCGTCCCAGCTTGCCAGTGGTTATTAAAGAGCTCCGTGAGTTCCTGGAGGGAGACATCGTCCAGATTGAGTAGTGCCTTGTACGTTATGCCATCCGGCCCCGGCGCCGTAGAGCGGCGAATACTAAAGAGTGCTCGGCGGACTTCGTTTAAGGTGATGTCGGCATCAAGTTCTGGGTTAGGTGGAGATAGATTGGGTGGATCTGCCGACTGAAGAGATGTGGGTATATAAGTGTCCCGTAGTTGGCCAATTACGTCGGTGCCCTTTTGGAGCTCTAGTTGTATTAGACGTTGTGTGTTTACTTGTGTCTGAGATTTAGTGGTTGTTGGATCCAAGAGAGCGCGTAGGAGGGACCACGTGCGTTTAGTGCTTAATGTACCCTTCAGGTCGTTACAAAAGGTTGCCCAGTTTGCGCGGGCTAGCATGTTCGCGTATTCTTCTGCCTCGCGAGTGAGAGCGGCTATGCGGAGTCTCAATTTACGATTGTGTCGCTGGTGACGCCAGCGCTTGAGAAGTCCCTGTCGGGCCTCCCATAGATGAGCCAGATGCGGATCAACCTGCGGTGCCTTAGGGGTATTTTTAATGCTTTTGCTGTTCGCCTGGATGGCCTTCACCAGACGGTCTGTCCAGTCAGTGACAGTACGGGGTTCTGTCGAATCAGTTGCCAAATATGAGCGCAATTTATCCCAGTCAGTGAGAAGCTGCGAACGAGGGTTGAAAATCTTGGATTCATAAGATATAATAGTGGAGACTGGAAAATGGTCACTTCCAAGGCTATCCTGGAGCACCGTGTGAGATTTAACGATTATGTTCTGTGTGGCCCATGTGAGATCGGGTGTGGTGTCGCGGGTGACGCTTGTGCCAATGCGAGTGGGTACGGTGGGGTTTGTGATCAGGCTAAGGTTGTAATCAGCCATTGCGGTAGAAATCAGATTACCTTTGGGGGTATCCGAGTTGTATCCCCAGTGCGTGTGACGTGCATTAAAATCACCCACCACAAGAAGGTTTGAGGAACGGAAGGAGCCCAAGATACCCGGAATAACTCTGCCTTTATCTTTAGGATTGCTGTATATGTTAATAATAGTGAGGCCATGTGTGTGTCCTGGTGAGCTTAGCTCTATCGCGGTATATTGAGTGCCCTTGCTGTCGGGCGTGTTTGTCGGTGTGCGGTCTAGTACCGGCATGGATGCGAGTGTCAAGATTGCCGTACGTGGTGTAAGGGCTGCCGTGTGATAACCGCGGATATGAATGCGATTTGTTTCCGTCTCTTGCAGAGCGATGACATGGGGGGGATTAGGGGAGTTTACTATATATGCGGCTAGTTGTGCTTGTTTTCGGCGTATGCTGCGGCAGTTCCATTGCCATATAATTGTTTCTGCTGGTGTGTTGGACTGGTGTCGCCGCCGACGTTTTCGCGTGTTATTGTTCTGCGCCATGTTGCTGGTCTGGATTGAGTGGATGAGGACAGGCAGCGGGTTGAACTGCGCGCTGCTTGCGAGGCAATTCCTGATGCGGTACAAGTTCGAAAAGCTTGTTGATGCCGGCTTCATGTTTTTCCAAGCGTGTGTTAATCGTAGCTTCTATCCTGTCAGCCATGGACTGTATCAACTGTGCCTGGGCTAGTATGAGCTGTTGCTGCATCGCTCCGAGTTGTTCAGCAACTATAGTATTTATTATGGTAGTGATTTCTGAGCGAAATTCAGCGGAACGTATGTACTGTTTAACCGCCTATTGAGGTGTAATAGGGGGGTCAGGGTTTCGAAAAGAGGTGGGAGTGGAGGCTGCTTGGACGGACAACTCACCGCTTTTAGCAGAGCCGGCTTCTTTCTCGGGTGTAGCGTTCCGGAGTGACTGCGTCTCCTGGGTCTCCTGGATGTGGGATGCGCAATCACTGGCTTTCGAGGTACAGGCCCGTGGCTCGGTGGCGTCTGTCTCGGTACCACTGGGCACCCGAAGGGGTTGAAGTTGTGTGAAATCGCGTTGTGAAGTTTTATATCCAGCGTTCACGGTGTCCGCACTGCCCTTTTCCGTGTGGTCATTGCTATCTTGGTTGTCCGACGGTTCTGAGGTCTCGGTCTCCATGGTCTGCTCCAAAGGTGTCTGGACACCCGTGGTGGCCACTGGGTTTTCCTTCCTCAGTGGTGGGAGGGGTGGCCATTGTTCTCTGCTCTTGTTCCAAGCTTTCTTTGGATGGATGGCGAGTGCCTTGCTTGGACCGTTTTTCTGATTCCCTTTCGGGGGAAGTGTTGTGCTGTTGTTATATCCTTGAAGTTCTCCCGGCCGGTCGGCTTGGGTTTGGTTAAATTTGGGCCGATGCTCAGTCTCGCGCTCCTGTTCAGTCTTGTTCTTCTGCGCATTCTTTTGCTTCTGCTCAGGCTTTTGGTTATTCTGCATTTGGCTCTGTGCAGCAATGTCTTTATAATGATACGCCTTCATCAGCTTTGCTTGTCTTTTTCCCTCTTGTGGTGTAGTTCTTCTGTCTTGCCGGGCAGTTCGTGTCAATGGTGGAGTGGTCCGATGTGTCGCAGACGATGCAGTACTTTTTGCAATCGACATGTCCTGGTGGAGGATTGCGTACTCCGCAATTGTAGCATCTTTTCTCCTGCGGAGTGGGACAAATGTCAGCACGGTGCCCTATTTTCAGGCAGCATCCGCAAACCTGCATCACTGGTCGGAATGGTTTGCACCTGTATTCGATGCCGCTGAGGTAGACAAACCGTGGCACTGCTTTGCCTTCAAAGGTATATAGACATGCCCCCTTGGTGCCGAAAGGCCTCGCTTGAATGATGTTGATTTGTTGGGGATATGTTTCCGTGCAGTTTAGTAATTCCTCTTCTGAAGGTATCGGTAAGGCGCCGGTAATGATGCCTTTACATGAGTTATCTGGTGAGGCTGCATAAGCGCTCATTGAATATTCCTTTCCTCCTAGATTGATTGCTTGGATGTTGCATATCTGTTCCGTGAGGTCCGGATCTGGGGTGCTCAGAATAGCGATGTTTTGCTCTGGCTTGATCCTGACTCTGGCCTCGTGGGTCAATTGGCGGCTGAGCTTGAATTGCAAAGCAGCAAGAAGTGACCTACCGGAGTTGTTATGCAGCGTCACCCCTCCACGGAGACGTATTACCACCTTGTAGTCATCATGCGGCAGCCTCGGTAATTTGATGGGGCGTGCGGGTCGTGATCTTTCGGCAGGTGTGTGCGCTTCGGCCTCCGTTACAGGTTTGAATCGTTTTTTGCGTGCGTCTATCATCCTGAACCATGGCGTCGCCTTCGGGTAGGCTTCAGTCCTGTCTCGTTGCGTCCCGTGCGGTAGGCCCCCCTCCGTTGTGTCGGTGGTAGAAATTCCGGGCATGGCGTCCTGGGTATCCATGTCGGCAAGTTCGTGGACTCCCTCCGCTGCCGTGGACAGCGAGCACGACCCGCTGTGGCTGGATGGGAAGGCAGCGGCGTCGGCCATATGAAGCGTTGACGTGGAACGCCGCTCCGCCGTGCGCCGCCTAGGCGGCGTTGACGTGGAACGCCGCTCCGCCGTGGGCCGCCGAGAGGGGTTAGGCTTAGTGCGGCGACTCCGCTTCGGAGATCTTCGTAAAGTGCTTGTGCAAAATACAGCGTACTCACGGACAAAGGAGTCCTCGTAAAGGTCCCTTGGGGGTTCACGAAAGCCTGAGGTAGGAATTTAGGGCGCTATGATGGGTAAGTGGGAAAATAAAGGCGAAAGTTCACAGCACCCATGTGAAGCGCGTCCGCTCCGCTCGGCTCCCCCTGGTGGTCTCACAGCGCTGTTCAGGTGTCCACAGAGATATCTGAGACAGATACTGCGCTTCCTTGCCTCAAAAACCAATGTAATTTTATTTTTATTTTTGTTCATAGCAAAAGCGACTACTATAGGTTTCATGAATGTATTCTTTTTTTTGTTTCTCTCTCGTGCTATTCGCCTACGTGGCATTTCTCCTATATATCGCTCGTGAATGATGTCATACCGTTTACGTGTGCATCACCATCGCCGCGGTCCGCTAGTAGACACTTTTAGTTGGCCGTACGTAACGGGCTTACGTACGCAACGCACACTACGTTGCGTACGGTACGAATGGCGCGTCCATCACACTTTTAGTTAGCCGTACGTTAGCGTCCTTCCGAGTGGACGTACCAAGCGCATCCTAAAATTCTCCGCTCTGCTTCTCCGCACCATCTGGCGCAAGAAATAAGAACTGATGCTTGAAAAGTTTTTGACATCAGCCAAGCCAAGCCTCTCGCCAATCCTCCTCCGGCCGTTCTCGCTGTTTTGTTTGCTTCAGGTTGTGATTCTCGTGTGCTCCGCGACTACCACAGCAGCTATCGCAATGCCGAGAAGCATTCAATTACTGGTAACGAAGCTGGCTGCATCGCGAGTCTTTTTTTTTGTTCCAAGAAAAACTATGCAAGCAGAAGAAAATGAAATAATTGAC
Source organism: Amblyomma mixtum (assembly GCF_055824585.1). Classification (NCBI taxonomy): domain Eukaryota; kingdom Metazoa; phylum Arthropoda; class Arachnida; order Ixodida; family Ixodidae; genus Amblyomma; species Amblyomma mixtum. The sequence continues at coordinate 85,200,406 of NC_143015.1, read as the reverse complement.
TAAAAGCCAGAGAAGTGCTCCGCCAGGTGTCGTTGCTACGAGGTAAACACAGTTAGGCCTATAGCTTGAAAATCGCCAAATTATTTGAAAAACAGGGGCTAGTTATCGCTTATACTTCTGCGTGTGGGCGAGAGTGTGCAAAATAAAAGCGAACCGCTACCATTTGAGCGAGCTATCCCGCCGGAGAATGCAGCGGCGACATGTTTTTATTTCGAAGCGGGCGAGCTGGGCGCCGCCATCTTGTCACCGCAACCCGTAACGTGCCCGTAGCGCACGCACGCAACGACACGATGCGTGCGTACGTACGCAAGCGGCCCAGCGGTACGGAACGTTCTGCGCATGCGCACTCGCGACCCGCAACGTTCCTGCGTACGTAACGCCGTTCCGTACGGCCAACTAAAAGTGTCTAGTGTCGTGCTCGTTAAGCGTTCGTAGCCGCTCGCTCGCCCCACCAGTATTGCTGACCGCTGCCACTTTGGGAGTTCTACCTTCACTACCGACGCAGGAGTACGGGATCCCAACTGTTCAAGAAGACGGTGACATGGACACGCCGCCCACCGCCTCACTCCTGATTGCCAGGCATCCTTCCCTGGCGGAGACTGAAGCCAGGCAGAGGCAAGCTGCTGGCAACTTCGACTCTGACTTGTCCTTCGTGGAGGTAAGCCCCCACTTCCTTCCAACGAACGCTGGTAGTTGCACTAAAACGCGAAGGTGCCTGCTGCTCTCCCGGCGTATGTTAGCTTCCGGCGACGATGTTCGGAAGTAGTCGTGCCAGTTCGATAGGGAGTTCCGATAGTGTGCTTTTGCTCCTCACGAAGCACAGAAACCAGTTGTCTGAACGACCAGGGCACCTCTCTTTGTTAAGAAACAGCAGGTTATCAAAGCGTGCGCGCATAAACGTGCATGCTCCGTTTGCATGTTAGCTCGGCCTACTTAGCGCATCATCATTAAGAGCGTAAGACGGGAACAAAGAGGGAAGACGAAAAGCCATTTTCATAAAATATTTTAGAACAATGCAGTGGTATGGAGCCCAGGTCGCAGCTCGCGCTCGCAGTCTGAGCTGTTCATTCACGTTATCGCAGTTTTACCGCAGATGCGAAGTCACAGGGAAAAGCGGCTTGTATAGATAATGCTGAAAATGGGTGGTAGACTCTAAGCCCACACGCCTTCTGAACAAGACGCCTTGGCCGCCTGCTTTGCACTGTGCTCGAGAAGCGTCCACGGCAACGCCTTTGCGCGTCCTCATTCTGCCGCGGCCGATAGTGGTGCCGGCGTTCCTCTTACATGTGCGGCATGTTATTTCTTAAATTGTGTACCACCATTCCCCGTCTTTTAACTTTAACACAATATGTCACTTATTAACGTTACTCAGTAAGTACTTAGCTGGATTCGAAATGGCTCAGCTGAGTCAGGGCTCAACGCTAAAACAAGTGTTCGCATTTTTCGATTATATTTCGGTGTTTAATTCTAAACATTTGCCACGCATTCTGAAACATCGCTCCGGTGATAGATTCGGTCCAATACAGACGTTAAAACTTTAATTTTTTTATTTTTTTTGCAGAGATTCACTCCATTGAGCCGGATCATTGGCCCTTAATGAAGGATTGGACCATTTAAAAAAAAATGTCCGTGCTCTGAGCGCGCAGCACTTGATTATTGCATATTTGGATTATGGAGGTTTAAAGTCCCAAAGCGACTCAGGCTATGAGGGACGCCGTAGTGATGGACTCCGGAAATTTCGACCACCTGGAGTTTTTTAACATGCACTGGCATCACAGAGTACACGGCCCTGTAGAATTTCACCTCCATTGAAATTCGACCCCCGCACCAGGGATCGCACCCGTGTCTTTTCGGTCAGCATTCGAGCCCCATAACCACTGAGCCACCGCTGGGACATAAGAACAGTAATTACGATGAACGCGAATCTACAAACAACGCACTGATTAACTCCCCTTTGTTCTCTATGCAGACACTCTTCATGTCCCAGCGCAGAAGGCGGCTCCAGTACGTCCTGCCGCCTGGCGAGCAGACAGTCGACGAATGCTGGGATTGCCGAATCAACTTCCAACTTGAGTCCAGGCCCGCAGCCCACGAAGGCTACGAGCACGATCGCTACTACTTCCTCCTCTTCTCCATCCCGGTATACAGCATGCGCCAGCAACACTCCAAGAGCAAGCCTACCACGACCCTCCACCTGGGCATGCAGATGGGGGAGCAGCTATGAATGAAGAGCGGCGCAGAGTCCACCAGCGCAGCCGCCAACCACCGGCCTTTCCCCCAAGACCAGTGGAGACTTCGTGCGCGGCTTCTGCAAGAAGCTCTTCGCCCACAAGAGCGACCGAGACGAGCACCCCCGCCTGGAGCACGTCCGTCGGCGTCGATTCAAGCATCCGCGCTGTGCCACTAGCGAATAGGCCAGCGCGTCATAGTGTACTGATTCGATACCACGCCGAAATTTGCGTCCCGCTGTAAGGGCTGGGAGCAAGAGGCGTGATTGTAATTAAAATATTGTCTTCTGTGTATATTCAGACCTCCATCCTTTAGAGAGGTAGCTTGTGACGCATCGGCAAAACACAGCGTCGCAATCCGCACTTTCGAATCCCTACCATTCAAGCTTTGCATGCATGAAAAGGAGGCTTGTGTTGCGACAAATTAGGACCTGTTTGCACGAACGCGTTAAGCTGATATAATTGGAACAATGCAAGGTCCAAGGCCAAAGAAGAGAGCAGAGGCAAGGAGGAAATGGGCAACACAGCGATAACACGTCGGCGCTGTGTTGTTCGTTTCCTCCTCTCCTCTGCTCTCTTCTTTTGCCTTGGGCCTTGCGCTGTTTCAATCATACCATGCATAACCAACTCGAGCATCAGTTCTTGCTTTCAAGCGTTAAGCTGAGCAATGAGAAAACGACTTCACCTTATTTCGTGCTCTTAGCATAAGTGGTTTGCTGAGACGCGTGATAAGACGCCAGCTTATCCGTCATCGTATTACAGCAGGCAGCGCATTATTGCGGACGCTGGAGACTAAGCAATAGTGAGGTGAGGGGCCAGCTTATGCGTCCCGTAGTTAAGTCGACTGTCCGGAACCGAACATTATATCCCTACAGCGCGGGCACCTTAAAGGCCTTAAAGAATCTGGTCCTTATGTTCAGAGGCGTGAAGAGTGCAGCTACACGGCACGAATTACGCGCCTTTGCCGTTGGAAAAGAAGGCACCCGTGTGAGACCTTTACAACCCTTGTGGCGGAGGAGGTTGCAATAGCGATCGCTCTAACTCAGCCAGGTACCAAATACGTAGTAAGCGACAGCAAAGCCGCAATTAGAAATTACAGCAAGGGACGCATCCACGAAATGGCGGCTAAATATATAAAAGACTTTATCCCAGCCCACAATATTCTAATTATCTGGACCCCAGCCCACTCGGGTCTGGTTGGAAACGAGGCCGCCCACAGGCTCGCCCGCTCCTCTTTACCCCGCGGAGCCGTGGACACCTCATACGAATTCAGCACTAAAGAGGAAACCAATACCTTTAATAGCATCACAGACATTCAGAATAAGAACAAAAGGATCTATCCTCCTCCGGATAGATCGCTTAGCTCGGCTGAGGCCTATGACTGGAGAAGACTCCAAGCTAGAAACTTCGCATCCCCGCTCTGCAGGAGCTGGACAGGAGGTGACACGAGGGAGGATGCGGAGGTGTGCGAGTTCTGCGGGCATACCGCTACACTCGAACACATACTATGGAGATGCCCCAGTGCCCCAGGGTATGGCAGAATCAATAATGCAGAGGAATGGGAGACCATACGCAGAAGTGCCGGCCTTAGCATACAACGATACGCTACCCGCCTGGCAGCAGAAGCTGCGCGACTATATCGTTGCTAGTCTTCCAGCTGCGACGCTGCCCCTCCCCGGAAGCCTGCGTGCGGACCCGGAGGGGCACGGGTCTTCTTCTGGCGGAAATAAAGTTTCTTCACTCGCTTTACAACCCAAAGGAGCGGCCTTCGAGAACGCGCGATCGCAGTGGCGTCCAACGTCAAAAAAATTAAAAGCAAAGAAAAAACATATGCAGCTAAGAATCTTTGAAAACATCTTTAAAAGATACGAAAAATTTCGTCATGCTTTTCGGGCGTTTGTTCATATTTTGTGCCCAGGTTTCAAGGTAGTAAAATTGTTGCAGCAACAACGAGTGCCCCTGGTGGCCAAGGCAATATACAGAATAGAATATTGTCTGAGCTTAACGAATGAACACAATAGCTCACTTTGCTTTTGAAACACTCTCTTCAGCCACCTCAAGCACAACAGCGGATGCTACGCCTCAACGACTGTTTCACCTTTGTGCTGCACTGTGTAGCTGCGCTGCTTCTCCTTTGTTTTCGCTCCTTTGGGGAAAAGAGGCCTATAGCTGGAAAGGCCTTCGAGGAATGCCGTGTGACAGGGGTTTTCGAATAAGTCGGCAGCTTATCTGTCACCTTATTCGCTTAGGAAACTACCGACCCATGCTATGCGCTTAAAGATGTTTTCGATTTGTAGTGCAGTTGGATGCATAATATTATTTTATTGCTGCAATGTATACTTTATAGCATAGGATAACTGAATTGTGTGGCCAAATTTAAACACTCGGCACTATTGAAGGTCTTTTCAAAACGCCATTAGCGCACTGTAGTTGTTCACATTTCATATGGGATGAACTCTCATTTGCAACTCGCCCATCACTAAGCAGCTGAATGTGTAATGAATTGCTGCCGGGGTGGCTTAGTGGTTATGTCACTAGGCTTCTGACCCGAAGGACGAGGGTTCAATCCCGGCCGCGGCGGTCGAATTTCGATGGACGCGAAATTCTCGAGGACCGCGTACTGTGCGATGTCAGTGCACGTTAAAGAATTCCAGGTGGTCGAAATTTCCTGAGCCCTTCACTACGGCAACTCTCATAGCCTGAGACTCTTCGGGACGTTAAACCCCCATAAACCATCATTGTATGTGCACAAGTTTCTTTGCGTCGAAAGGGGTCATAGCTGCCGATGCAAAAACATCAAAAGTTCATGGCAGTGCCGAATTTGAAACGCTCCCAATGTTCCAGAATCCCACAGCACGAACGTTTCTTCCCTACCCTGGTAGTGTACGAACGCACAACGCTTATAGCAAAAGTAGGCTTGGCGCTGAAGGGGAGGAAGAACAGCGACTTCTGGTCGCCCAGGCGGTCGATATGCTCGGCCTGTAAATTTTGGCCGAATAAACGTCTTCTACTACTACTACTAGCAAAAGTGACTCTTACGGTCGCTTCGTGAATGTTACTCGACAGCGTATGCAGTTCGTTCGGTCGAAAACCCGTCGCCGTCGTAGTGGCAGTAGTAGTAGTAGTCGGCACCACGCGTCGGAAAAAAATAACATGCCAACCATTTGCTGCATAATGTTCCAGATATATGATTCAGCGTTTCTTGCACCATAAACTACTATGTTAGAACCTAGCTTCCGGCAGGAATTCGAGCCGGCGACCTGTAATCGCAAGCTGCGGGTGTCCACCGATATGAGACAATAGACCCTTTAGAAAATTCAGCGCCATCTGGTGTGTGGTGCGCAAACCGCGGTGCCTCCGCCATTACTTGGGCATACGCCTGCCGGTATGCGCTCGGGCTAGATTGAAAAGTACGGCGCCCGGCGAAGCCACAACAAGCGCAATTTTCTTGTTTCTGTGTCCTAGCTGTGTTCCTTGACATTGGCTCTCTGCACCAAGCTATAGTCGCGATGCCGGCATGCTGCTGTGTGCCTTTCTGCAGCCAGCGCGGCGAAGAGACGCGCACGGAAACAAGCTGTGTTTCCAGAGCACGGAGCGCACGGAGTAGCTGCATGCTTCTTTCTTCTCGTCCATGACCTGTTCGTTTTCACATTAAAATAAATGATATAAGTATTGAAAGAGCAGCGAAAAGTTCCTTCTACCGTGTAGCCGCTCCGCTGTATAGTGAGCACAAAAATAAAGGTGCCACCTTCGGCGCACTAGAGGACATGCATTCCGATGCTGGCGACTGTTTCGGCGCGTCACAAAATCAAAACGTAGCTCAAACGCGCTTGTTTTGCATTTTCAAGCATTCACGTCCATTCATAGAGAGTTCCGTGTGCGCGAAAAAGAGCACGACGATGCGGCGCGGCGAGGAGCGCCGTCGTTCTCTCCGTTGCGAACATGCAGCAAACGACGGCGACATAGGCGGAGTGCAGCAGCAGCAGCTGTGTGTTTTCGTTCGGTCAGGGCCTGTGCACTCTGGCTAAGGCAGGAGACACATGTCCGGCAACACGTCCGGCGCGCCGCTCCGGTCGCCGCTTCCGAACTGCCACACCACAGCAAGCAGGGACACACGCAGCGGCAAGCACTGCTGCGCCGCTCTACCCAAGCTCCGCCCACAACCGGTGTCGCACTTCGCCGCAGCGCAGCAGTGCCTGAGCGCTGCTTGGCTTGGTGTACAAATATTGCAAGAAAAAACGGCATCACCTTGTTATCAGAAAGACTGCCAGCTATACTCGAGCGGCGACAAAGCATGCCAGCTGATGTTGCGAGCTTTCGGCAACGGCACCGCTCTAAGGCGCTCCGGGCGAAGGTGGTGGTGAAAACTTTTAATTGTTGAAATAGAGTTTGGGAGCCACAGAGTGGCCCCGCTACATGGTCGGCGTCCCTAATCCGGGACACCGCATGACAATGCCCCGTCTATCGCCCGTTTCACCAGAGCCCTTTGGGACTCAAGTGAGGAGCAGTTGAGGAGGGCAGTCTCCCATGCCTCTCTGGAAGGGGTAGGGGAAGGGGGGAGGTGGGGATTTTGAGTACATGCCCACACCATGTGGAAGATATCACAGGTCTCCCCACAGTGCGGGCATCGCCCATCCGTGTTTGGATCGTAATGCTTTAAGATTGCAGGACAGAGTAGAGTACCTGTCTGCAGGCGCCTTAAAGTTCGCTCCTCCGTCTTACTCAGCCCCTTTGCAGGGGCCGGGAAAAGACGGTGGATGTCGCTATATTGCGTTATAATTTCCCTGAATCGCAGCAGCGGCTGGTTAGTCTCCGAGCCAGAAGAGCTGGGATGAGGAGCCCGGTGAATAAGCGCTCGGGCAGCCGCGTCAGCGGGCGAAGAGCTCTGCGGCTGCCTGTCTGCCGTGGTCGTCGCTAGGCCTATAGGCTGCTTCGCATCGAAGCGGCAGGGGCCGGCGCTTCGGAAGTCGCCCACGCTATAATTGAAGGCCTATTCTTCACTCCGCTTTGCTGTCAACAGCATCATCTCACAATAAAATAATAGTATGGTCAATTTCTACGGCGCCTTCAGCAGCGGAGCTAGCGGCAGGGTGTCGAACCGGTATTTTTTCGGGTTCGGTCCGGGTTCGGGTTCACGCCTTTCGGGTTCAGTTCCGGGTTCGGCTCCAGAGGGCCATTCCGTTCGGGTTCGAACCGGTTCGGACCGTCTTGAACCGGTTCAAACGGGTTCAAACGGGTTCAGGACAAAAAAAGTTAGAACGCAGAAGATGGGTTTCAGTGATATGCGTTTACTTTTTTCTTGCACATCACTATACAAAATAAAAAAATGCAAAGATTTGCTTACGAGAACATAAAAGTGGGCTAGTTGGTAACGGTTGCTTAAGCAGCGCAGGAAACAGGACCAACGGAAGTCTGGAGACGACACAGACGCCGACTAACAATTGGTTATTACATTCTCGGAAAAGTATATGAAGGCGCAGGACACAGTGAACAATCCAGAAAACAGAAGAGCAAAAATTAAAACTAAAAAACATACTGCGCATGCACATCGTTGTCGAGTCATGACATCTTTTTCAATGAAATTCGAAGACTATATTCCATAGTATACGGCACTCCCCTATCTCCTTGACCTTATACAGTTGCCACGAAAGCCTGGCTCCTTATCTACGAAATTGGTGTATGGTGAAGCAACACGCTCATCTGCATCAGTATAGTCAGAGTAGAAGCTTGGGCGAGTTGGTGATGGTTCACTTGCCACATATATAGCGCTAAAAAGACGCAGACACAAAAGAGACACAGGACGGGCGCTAGCGCCCGTCCTGTGTGTCTTCTTGTGTGTCCGTGTCTTTTTAGCGCTATGTGGCAAGTGAATCATCTGCATCCTTCCTGATCATAAAGGCCTCCACCATCTCCCTAAAAATTCGATCAGAATGATTAAATAGGAGACTTGTCTTTCTAAGTGGGGAAGCAGATGAGCGTGTTGCTACACCATCTATCAGTTTGGTAGTTAAGGAGTCAGGCTTTCTTGGCATTGTGTGAGGTCCTGGAGATAGGGGAGTGCCGTCCACTATCGAAGATACTCTTCGAATTTCACGACTCGACTGTGATGTGCATGCGCAGTATGGTTTTTAGGTTTTAACCTTTGTTCTGTTTTTTTTTTTTTGGGGGGGGGGGGTTGTTTCCTGTGCCCTGCGCCTTTATATACTTTTTCCAGAATAAAATAACCAGTTGTTAGTCAGCGCTCGTGTCATATCCTTTCTTCCTTTCGTCGTGTTTACTGCGTTACTTAAGCACGAAAAAATTGTTTAATGCGAGATGTTCTCACTTTACCCATTTTATTGATTGTCCGCACAAAAAAGACGAATTTACGGCAAGAGCCGCAAAATAAAATGAACTCGAAATAAATGAAAATCGGCTGTGTATATACGCTATAATCTACCTTATGAGGTGTAAGACGAAAAGCCGATACATTTTGCATCTACAAGACCCTCCTGCTTGAGCAGTTTGGGAGACCCCGTAGCGCGAGTAATAGGTCTCGTACGCAGTGTACTCACGGCCCCGTAAGTACGCAGTGTACTTACGGGGCCCCAAGATTGCCGCCGCACGCGCCCGCTACGTTCCCGCGCACTACTGAGAAATGAAACTGTCATGTATTGGCACGTATACATACAGACAGATACCTTTCCGGCACACCGAAACCGACTTGCCAGTCCCCCCTCCTTTACTACATGGTAAGAAAATGTTCGAGAATCCCTCCATCGCCCATCCCCCACCCAACGAGAGCCTCGTGGGAGCACTGGCTCTCCCTAACATAAAGAACTTACCAAACATATTTTGTTTAAATCGCCTATTCGACATCGCCTTTGTGACTCACGTTATATATCCTGAGCCCCTATAGCTCAGTATCTTCAAAAACTCAGCTAATCGTGGCTTCTCACTATAGTAAAGTAAGAAATTTGTTCGTGATAGAATGTTTGGGACTCTTCCTGCATGGGGCGCTATCAAAGGCAACCTTTGCGTCCACAGAATATTTTGCGCCCTTGATAGAGTGATACAGAGGGGTTAATCTGGCGTGTACTATTGGTCCACCAACTTGTTTCAGGCATTTATTTCCAAAGCTACAAACAACCCCTTTCTGGCAGCTATGCTTATTAGGTGAGTAAGTACTTGCCTGTCTTTTCTGGACATGCTCGAGAGTGCTGATTCATTCTGTTTTCTCATTCTTGGCTTTTACTTTCCTGTATGGCCTCTCCACAAGGCAGATGACAAATGCTGCGATCGGTCATTACTTCCTCTACCCATACATCTACAGCCTTACCTAAACTTTATTGATACTAGTGTATTAAAGCGAAGTCAGCGGATGTAGAGTGGAGCCCGCTTTAATGGCCACAGATATAACGAACGCTCGCTTATTTCGAGTGGGCGTGGTGCTACCGTGAAAATATGCATAAGGGCAACGGAAATTCGTCGCAGATACAGCGAACAACTCTGGCCACACCACTCGGTTATAGCGAACGAGGTGGCGCGGTGAACTACCCCGAGGTTGTAGAGGTCGTCCTTCCGCTAAGGACGCAGATGAAATAGCGCCTCTCAACCTTCATTACACCGCCCCGGAAAGAACATGTCAACCCAGAAATGTAATTAAAAGGCGGCACTGTTGTGAGCAGCGCTAACCGGAAAGTCCGGCGTCCGGTAACACTGTAAATGCTAATGTAAACATGGTAACGATATGCTACAATTCTCTATTGAAATAGTAAGTAACCGCCGGCCAAACTTGCGTCGATGACCAACGAGGGCAATCATTTCCTACGCGTTCGCCGGCTCGGCAAAGCATCCTGAGTAGAAGAAGCGCGGTGCGCGTGAGACAGGGGCATCGTCAAAAGCGAAGCTAGTGACCAATCTCGTGGATCAACTAAAAACAGCGATTAGATAATTTTTGAAATTTTCGCTGGCCATCCCAGTCACGTGGTATCCATAGCCTGCCCAGTCGTCTCAATCTTTGGCGCCGCTGCAATGTGCAGGCATTGTCATATAGCTGACAGTGCAACGGATGCATTCTGGCCCACAAGCGCTGCACTACTTCGTCGCTGCATCAGCCCAGTAACGACAGAAGAAGCTCGAAAACACGCGTGACCAGATGATTGCAGATTTCTGGCAACGCTTCGTTGCAACAGGCCAGAAAGCTGAGCTAGTTGGTATACGCTCATTGTGAAAAATCCAGGCGCTAACAAAAAACGACCCAGAGGGGACACAGCGCTTGTCCCCTCTGTGTCGTTTTTTGTTAGCGCGTCGATTTTTCACAATGAACGCTTCGTTGATCCATAGCCGACCGGATGTTTCCTAGGATAACTACGTTCCTGCGGACCACAAAATCGCAGAAGCGCCTGCTCTGACGGAGACGTTGAACACCAAGTGCGAGCTCTTCCTACTGCCAGGAATCTCATTTACGTGGCCGACCTGCCACCAGTTGCCATGCACACTTCATCCATGATTAGTTATACCTCGTCCCTAAATTTGATAGTTAGCAGCAAGGTCTCGACGAGGATTAAATCACCGCCCTAGATAGCCAGGAAAGAGCCGCGGCAGGCTCTGCTTTGCGCAAGTAGGCACGCATAACGCAGATTTGTAAGAAATAATTACCACTTTTAGCGGCCTTAGTATTTTTGGCTGTTGTAAGAAGAATCGTACGAATGGTACGAACATCAGATATAACGAATGGAACCTGCGGGACCGTCAGGTTCGCTATAAGTGGGCTCGACTTAGTTTTAATCGGCCACAAAAACCTTTTTCACCCTTCAGACATGGACCTTCCATGTTTAGACGTACTACCTTCGCGCCAAAGGGGCGTTTGTGCAGTAGTCAGTGCATTTCAACCTGTGCGAGCAACGAGAAACAATTTCAGCAATAAAATAATATTTTTGCCATGATGCTGTATTCTTTTAGAACATACTTAAGCAATCTCTTAAAAAACCCATTGACATCATAGATTTCATTGTAGTATTTATGTCTGCGATGAAAAATTCTTGAATTCCGTGCGAACTCTTCGTGTTCGTAGGACGCAGAACCGCCGCGTTCCACGAGGTCACTGTTTAGACACAGTGTACTTAAACGCAGGAGGAATATGCTGCGCAAGTTCAACCTCCTGACTGGTTCCCCTTTCATGGCGTGTGCACCGTCTGGAATTTTCACGTGCGGGCGGACGCAGGGAGTTATGGTTTCGTGAGGCCTTATGGCGAGATCGCTGAATGCGACGCGGTCAAGTAAAGCATGAGGAGGGTCATAGAGGTTCCAAATATTCCATGCAACAACCATAAAAAGAAGCCTACAAGATAGCCGAATAGCTTAAAGCATCTGTAAACAGAGTTTTCTGTTGCGCCCCATTAGTACGAATCCCACTCGGAGTCAGAGGTAAGACTATGCATACTCTTTTAGTTCTTTTTACTACGTTTATAGCCTGCTTTCCCAAAAATAACCGCACTGCGTGCGTGCCGCCTCCATCATTGATGCACACTCCGGTGGACGACACATCAGGGCATTCACTGTTAAAAATGCACCTTCAAAACCTTTCACCCACCTCACCACCCCCCAATACCCACCTGTACCCGATATAGCCGAGGCAGATTGTTGTGAAGGCTCAACGTATTCAATCGCCCAAGCGTTCTGAGAAAAAAAAAACACTAACAATCATAAGCCTGTCGCGTCAGACACTAAGAACGGGAAATATGACTGCGAAAAGTAGATATAAGTCGCCAGACAGAGAATTCAAGATCGAGTAGTGCGAGAACAGCGGATGGAGCCGCGCGCTGGCGACTGGCAGAAATATTTTCTTAGAAGCAGAACAATTTCAGCGAATCGGCATGACGAAATCACTTCATTGTAGTTACATTGCATCGCAGTAGCATCTTTTTGGGCGTAATCACTATCGCATGCCAGCGAGCACATGTATTTCCGCATTGCCCTTTTGTGTAATCGGTATTTAATTTTTTTCCTTTTTACTACATCTCCACCGTTTCCAAGAACCCACCTTTCGTTGCTTATTTCCGTCGCGGGCAAACAAGAATATGCGTATTCTATAAAAAAAAAAAGAAGCTGCACCAATTTATACATCCTTCTTTTGGTAATACTAGTAGTAATATCTCACGTTTAACGAGTCGAGTAGACATTGGGGCTATATGACAGACGGTGTAGTGGAGGGCTCCAGATTAATTGAGACCAGCTGGGGATTTTCGATGCGCGACAGAGCACGCTGGTTTTTGTATTTTTGGAATCACCAGCCGAGCTCCACAGCTATGGAGCCATTTTTTTTCTTTATTGCCCTACAGGCTCATCGTGAGGGGTTTTATTTAGAACTTGCTGTCTAAGACAATGAGCGCCTACAAAAGTAAATGTTGAACTACGCACTGCGGTTGCTCAGTGGTTAGGGCGCTCGGTTACTTATTCGATGTACCCTGGTTCGAACTCGTCCCCGGCGGCCACGTTTCGATGGAGGCGAAACGCAAAAGGCACCGTATGCTGCGCGATGTCAGTGCAAGTTAAAGGGCTACTGCGCCACCTTTTGAGAATTTCGCGATACTCAATTATTCAAATCTATACAGGCTGTAGGTAAAGGATACTAAGTTTTTTGCACTACCATTTAAAATAGTGACGTAATCGACTATTAAATTTTGCACTTCTCCTCAAAGCAACAAAGGAGTGCGGGGAAGTTCAGTGGGATGTCACGGAAGGTATGATTTTAAATTACTGCTGCCGTCAACCACGCCCTGCCGTGCCTCGTTGGATACTTCCAAACAACGTTCGGCGGGCTTTGACTTCGGTTCCATTGGTTTTTTTTTTTCCTTCAAAGCAGGCGTTTATGCGTTGAAAATGTACGGATACGTTCGATGACGTCATCATGCGTCTCCCACTTAGCGTTGTGCGCTGCGGAGAAGTTTGAACGCCGTCGCAATTTTAATTGGTGATTACGTCACCGTTTCAAATGCTAGGCCAAAAGGACTTCGCATACTTTACCTGGAAGTCTCCTTTCAAATGACGCCATAGATATTAGAATACATGGATCACTGTGTGGTATTCGCCTACTGCCACTAAATAATTTAGAAAATAATTTTTCTCCCATGCTGTGTCGGTTTCATCAACCGAATGATGGCTTTGACGTGAGTTCAACATTAGGTCACGTGAGGCACGGGAAAACTAATACAAACGACGTTGTTTTGACTCACTGTAGCACTTATATCAGCCGACTTCAAGACCTATAATTACAACGAACGACATATCAGCAGTTATATTGCCGTTTATAGCACCTCACGCGACCTAATTTCCACTACACGTCACAGCCATTGATATGTTGGTGAAACCGAAACAGGGTCAAGAAGAAATTCAAGCATAAATTATTTATTATGTGTTGGTGAATACCACGCGGTGCTCCATGTACACCAACGTCTAACGCATCGTTTGAAAGAAGAAAGCACGCAAGAAAAAGTTTCGTGTCTATAGTACTTTACTGAGTTAGAGCAGTCCTAACACTTTGATTAAAGATTTACGCAAATATGCAAAAGGGAGGAGTAATAACTCAAAATTTCACATTAACCTGACGTACAAGTGTTTAGAATTGGCGGCAGTACATTACAGAAGCGTCAATTAGGCTTCTTCCCAGGCACCAGACCTCCTGTAAGTTTGCTGTCGCATATACTGGGTACCATTTTCCCACTTCCCAGCGCAGACAGCTAAGGGTGGGTAAGTCCATGCGATAGATCATATCATTTTGTCGGAAAACAAGACGTATGCCGGGATGCAAAAAAAGTGCGGCTGAACCGGGTCCCGAACCGGTTCGGAACGGTTCCTTTGAATCGTTCCGGTTCGGGTTCAGTTCCAAGATGGCGAAAAAATATGGGTTCGGTTCGGTTCCGGTTCCGGGCGAAAATTCGGGTTCGGTTCCGGTTTCGGGTTCGGGTTCAGTTCCGGTTCGACACCCTGGCTAGCGGGCGCCAGTCGAGCCGGACCCCAGCATCGGGCCAGCGGCAGCTTCGAGGCGGTTCTCGCAACAAATTCGCTCGTACCACAGTTGTCACTTTTACCAGCAACTCGGTATTGACCAATGACCCAGAAAAATGATATATTTTCTCATTTCCCTATCCTAGGGTTTATTATTTACGTCGAGAACACTCATTAGCTCGTTTTTATGACGCCGGCAGATGGGATCCAGGCTGGCCGGCCGGCAGGCTCGGCTTACTTCACGTTCGCACAAGAAAATACAAAACAGCCATGCTACCAGAAAGAATGCTTGCTAGATTCTAGCAACGACAGCATGCCTGTGCTAGAGTGGAGCTTTCGGCAACGACACCGCCTGCGGCAACGCCGGGCGACGAACTGCGCGCTGGTCCCCGACTGCCCTAGTTGTCGCTAGGCCTAGATGGTGAACAACTACAACGCGACTGATTTCGCACCGACGGCTAGCGCACCGGCACTGCTGATCGAGCGCCCGTATCCGGATCCACACGCATTTCGCCCTGCAGTGCGCCTTCTCCTAGTCAAGTCCGGTCCAAGTGTTGTTATCCTTTATCGACAGTAGATTCGACATGCAGGGTGACACGGCAACGCGCACTGTCGACGGATCGCAGTGATACCGGCTTGTAGCTTCGCTGAGAGGTGCGGCCGGACGATAGGAGTCCAAAAGCCTTTCCGAAAATCCGCCCGGAATGGCAGTCAGGTCCCTCGACCACTGCAAATTTTCCGCCTGTCAACGGATCGCAGTAATACCGGCTTGTAGCTTCGCTGAGAGGTGCGGCCGGACGATAGGAGTCCAAAAGCCTTTCCGAAAGTCCGCCCGGAATGACAGTCAGGTCCCTCGACCACTGCAAATTTTCCGCCATCGATTTCAGAAACGCAACCAGACATGCCACAAGGTGGAAACTAGTGCAAAGGCTGTGCAGAGCGCTATAGCTGCGCGTCTTCCAGCCAAAGGTGCCCAAAATATGGCGCCCGGCACCGACGAAAGTTGCTGATGATGATGCCTGCCGAGTTGCCAGACTGAATTTTCTAAAGGGTCTATTATTGTGTCAATTTACGCCCTCAAATCCAATTTTCATTTTCTACATTATGGCACCTCTCCCTTTTTCTTCTTGCTCTCCCACCTCCCTCCCTTCCCTTACGGTGTGGTTCGGGTGTCCATCGATAGGATGGATGAATGGAAGAAACTTTATTCTTGATAATTTTCAAGTGTTCATGACCCTTACGGGTCACTGGGCGCTGTGGTCGATCCTTGGTCCAGGATGCCGCACTTGAATGCTGCCATCGTGACACCACATGACCGTTCCGACGTAGAGTGGGACCGTGCGGTGGTCCACGGACCCAAGGGGGGTCTAAACACACTTGCTATAATAAAGTTTTTCTCTCTCTCGGCGTACGAGAAATCGTTGCGCTTCCTCGAAATGGGACAAGCAAATTAACACCCTTTACGTGGACGCAGCAGGAACAAAGAATGGTGTCATGACTATTGTGGTCTCCACGCCTTCAGGGTCGATGGTGAACTGCGCCTCGGTGAAAACATCTAACCCTACTCACGCAGAGGAGGCAGCTATTGCATTAGCTGTAGCATCTAACCCCAACGCCGTTGTGCTCACTGATTCCCAGAACGCCTGTCGCAACTTCAATAACGAATTAATTCACAAGTCAGGGTTGTCATTGCTGACTAAGCATCCACCCAACCAAGCCTCAGTCATCTGGTTTCCCGGTCACCTGGAACTACCAGAGGGAAACGAAGCCGGCCACAGGCATGCCCGAGCTCTTCTATACCGGGCGTCTCCCCCTGATCACCATGAAGGGTGCCGCGACCTAATAGGTTTAGCAGTGTACGCTGACAATCTCGCGCCATACAGAACAGCCAGAAAGGAGTACCCAACACCGCACAAATCCCTCAAGTTAGAAGAGAACACCCTTGGGAGACTACAAACCAACATATATCCAACACCAGCTAAATTACACCAGTGGTACCCTACACTATACTCTCCGCAGTGCGCCCCGCCGCGGTGGCTCAGTCGTTATGGTGCTCGGCTGCTGACCCGAAAGACACGGGTTCGATCCCGGCCGCAGCGGTTAAATTTCTATGAAGGCGAAATTCTAGAGGCCCGTGTACTGTGCGATGTCAGTGCACGTTAAAGAACCCCAGGTGGTCGAAATTTCCGGAGCCCTTCACTACGGCGTCTCTCATAGCCGTAGTCGCTTTGGGACGTTAAACCCCATAAAACCAAAACCAACCATCTCCGCAGTGCCCACATTGTGGAGAGGTAGCTAACCTCTACCATATGGTGTGGGCATGCCAATATAATCCCTTAGTTGACCCCATTCCCAACCCCTCGGAGGAGCAGTGGGAGGCTATTCTGCTCAGCGATGATCCTGGCCGTCAGCACTGGCTGGTGGGGAGGGCCAGCGCAGCAGCAGCAGCCAGTGGACTACCGGACTAGGCGGCCCACCCACATGTTCTGAGAATATTGAAGAAATGAAGATGTCTTTAATCAAACAATCAATCAATCGTCCTCGCTGGCCAGCAAGTGCTCCCACTGCATCACACTCGGGTTTATTCTTGGCTCTAAGTCTGCCTTAGGGCAGGTCCATGTGACATGCTCTAGTAAAGGTTTACCCTGACACCACGGACATTCGTCTGCATATTGTGTAGGGAAATTCTTGTGTAGTTTGTGCAGGTGTGGGTAAGTACCTGTTTGTAGTCTGCGCCAGTCTACCGCCTCCTCTTTGGTGAGCCTTTTGTGTGGGGCTGCGTAGCGTTTCCGCTGACCCCTGTAATGATCGAGTATATCTGAGTACGTGGGGGTAACTGGGTCAAAGGTGCCTGTGCTGCGAAGTGTTGAGTCTGCTCGGTTGACGTACCCTCGACCTAACTCGTCTACTGCCACGTTGCCCCTCATCCCCTCATGTCCGGGAACCCACACTATACTATGGTTAGTGTTTTTGTGCCTTATCGTCGTGTGTAGAATATGATTGGCGATGCTGTTGATCCTGCCTCTTCTGTAGTTTCTACATGCTTGTTTGGAGTCCGTCACTATTCTGAGGTTGTGTCCTGTTGCGTTGCCGGGCGATATTGCAAGAGCAATGGCGGCTTCTTCAGCTGCTTCTATGTTTGGGCTGTTTATCGTTGCGCTGGTTATTTCTTGCCCTCCTTCATCTGTTACGACGGTGATCGCTTTGCGTTGGTATCGGTACTTTGCTGCGTTCGTGTAGACTACGTTGGGATTGTCGCTGAGTTCCCTGGTGAGTGCTCGGACTCTGGCTTGTCGTCTTTCATGATGTATATTGGGATCCGTGTGTCGGAGTATTGGTCTTACCCGGATGTTGTTTCTGTCTTCATTATTAATCTGTTCCTTGTCTCTTTGTGTGCCTAGAGGTAGCCGTAATTTCTCCAGTAGGTGTCTTCCCGTTCTGGTTTGAGTGAGTCTATAATTGCGCACTACGTTGCGCTTCTCGTAGTTCGTCGAAGGTGTTCGATACTCCCAGGGCCATTAGTTTTTCGGTTGGTGTGGACATTGGAATCGATATGTGACTACTCCTGCGTCATTTCCTTTCCTCAAAAAATTCACTGTGGCTTAGCTTGGTTAAGCCCGGTAATTACGAAAGAAATATCCGTACCTACGCCATGGTACAGCTGGTAGTGTAGCTGGTGGTGGTTCTTGTGGTTAGACTATAGTGTACTAGACTTGTGGTGATGCATCGGTTATACAATCCAATCCAATCCCATCCAATCCATTCCATTCCAATCCAATCCACTCCTATCCAATCCAATCCAAAGTAATCTAATCTAACCTAATGTAATCTAATCCAATCCAATCCAGTCCAGTCCAATCCAATCCAGTCCAATCCAATCTAATCTAATCCAATCTAAACCAATATAATGCAATCAAGGTCAAATGAAGGTCGATGGTGGTCACGGCCGCGGCACGGCAAAGGCGTGAAAGTGCAAGTAGTATTGCTATCTCAATAAAACATTACGTTCAAAGGTGTTTCCAAAGGGGCAAGGCGTCGCGCCCAACGGTCGATGGCGTTCCGTGGACTCCCTGGCATCGCTGCAAGACGCTGTTGCGTTCCACTCCTGAAGACGAAGCCTAAGCGTTCTCCAATTTTGCGGAAGCAACACTACGGTAGGTGTGAGCGATTTCGCGGAGCCCCGGAGAGCACCAATTGCGCATACGTGAGGAACGAGTATGAGACAGACACACCTTAATATCCTTTCCTCAAATACTATTTTGATTTTCTTCATTACGGCCCCTCGTTGTTTCTTCTTTCACTCCGTCTTCCTCCCTTCCTGTACGGTATGGTTCAGGGGACCACCGAGATGACAGAGAATTACTGCGTAATTTCCTTTCCTCAAAAAGCGTTGCGTTCAAATGGCAAGGCATTGGGCCGAACGGGTGGTGGTGTTACGTGGACTCCCTGACAGCGCTACAACACGCTGTCGCGTTCCACTCCTAAAGGCGAAGCTTAAGCGTCATTAATTAACAGTTAATTTATATTTAGTCATTAGCCAGTAATTACCTATTAATTAGATATTTGTCATCAATTAGTAATCAGTACTTAATAATGTGTCATCATCCAGTGGTGGCGTCACCAGTGGCACAAGGGCAGTCAAAGTAGTGTGGAAAACGCTTTCGCCTCTACGCACTTTACGCAGTCAAAGTGCCCCCTGAGATGCCGCCGTCGCTGCGATTGCCGCGCCGTTGTTTCCGCAGTGCTACTCGGCATGGTCATTGGTCAAACCACAGCCAATTTTAAGGCGAAAGCCTTTAATGGCTCATCTGTCGTGACCAAGACGTGTTAGCAAATTTCTCCGCGTTTCAGATTGGTAAAAATGGTCGTCACGTCACTGCGCGCGAATTTTGACGGGTGTCCACCGAAATATGTGAGACAGTTACTGCGCAATTTCCTTTCCTCAAACACAAACTGGTGTCCACCGAGATATGTGAGACAGTTACTGCGTAATTTCCTTTCCTCAAATACAATTTTTATCTTCTTCATTACGGCCCCGCTTTCTCTTTCTCCATTCACTCCACTCCCTCCCTTCCTGTACGGTGCGGTTTAGGTGTCCACCGAGTTGACAGAGAATTACAGCGCCATTTCCTTTCCTAAAAAATTCAGGGGGCACTTTGACTGTCTAATGTGGGTAGAGGCGGAAGCGTTTTCCGCACCACCTTCGCTGTTTCTGTGGAACTGGTGGCGTCACATGTACTAATGATGACAAATCACTAATCAATGGCTAATTACTAATTAATGCCTGAATACTAATTAACAGCTAATTAATGACGCTTAAGCTTCGCCTTTAGGAGTGGAACGCGACAGCGCGTTGTAGCGCTGCCAGGGAGTCCACGGAACGCCACCACCCGTTCGGCGCGATGCCTTGCCCTTTGAACGCAACGCTTTTTGAGGAAAGGAAATGGCGCAGTAATTCTCTCTCATCTCGGTGGACACCTGAACCGCACCGTAGAGGAAGGGAGGAAGTGGGAGTGAAAGAAGATAGATAAAGAGGAGCCGTAATGAAGAAAATGAAAATTGTATTTGAGGAAAGGAAACTACGCATTAACTATCTCACAAACTTCAGGGGAGTCTCTACAATCACTAACTCAGTATATGCAGAAATGCTGGTCGGAGGGCTCAATCCCACAAATACCCGCCTAAACCGGTTTATGGAGGAGAACGAGCTGTACCCCCCAACCATGATTGGCTTTCGACCAAAACTTTCTACGCAGGATGTAATGCTTCAGCTCAAACATCAGATTATTGAGGCAAAAACGCGGGACACCAGAATAATTCTTGGACTCGACCTGGAAAAGGCCGTTGACAATGTCAGACATGATGCGATCTTGGAGAACCTTCATGAACTCGGGGTGGGAGCCCGCACCTTCAACTATATCCGCGACTTTCTCTCAGGTAGAAAGGCGCATTTTCAAGTAGGAGGTCTCCACTCGCGTGTCTTCCCCCTCGGCAACAAGGGCACCCCGCAGGGATCGGTCCTGTCACCCTTTCTCTTCAACGTTGCAATGTTGAAACTTCCACACCAATTAGCGCAGATCCCGCAACTCCACAACAGCCTCTACGCTGACGATATCACCTTGTGGACCGCCGAGGGCAGTGATGCCGAAATCGAAGAGAGACTCCAGCGAGCCATCGATATCGTGGGGAACTATGTAGACCCCAGGGGGTTGCGGTGCTCTCCAGCCAAATCTGAATTTCTCATATACCGCAAAATCAGATCCCTTGCGCAACCCCCACCGGCCATCGAACTCAGTATTCGCGGAGTCCCCATTCCTCGAGTACCCAAAATTAAAATCTTGGGCCTAATTCTACAAGAACACGGCTTCAATGGTGACGTAATTCAGAAGCTTCAGGGAACCTCGCAGCAAATTATGCGACTCATTCGCCGCATTAGTAACCGCCACTCGGGCTTGAGGGAAAACAATACTCTCCGTTTAGTACAAGCCTTTGTGATCAGCCGCATCGCTTACGTGTGCCCTTACCTACATCTCAAGTCAGCTGAAAAAGAGAAAGTGGAAGCCATAATCAGAAAATGCATCAAACAGGCAGTTGGGCTACCCATGCACACAGCGACTGAGAAAGTCTTAGGTCTCGGTCTTCATAACACCCTAAGTGAGATTATTGAAGCGGTAACCGTCTCGCAGTACGAACGACTAACGGCCACAGCAACTGGCAGACACATTCTGTCCACACTCGGCATAACATACGAACGACAAGGCGGACCAACAACTGACCTTCCCAAACATATACGCCAGCTTCTGGTCATTCCTCCACTACCTCGGAACATGCACCCCGATTTCCACGCTGAACGTCGTGCAGAGAGAGCCAAATCATTAGGCAAACGCTTCCTTAATGATACCTCTGTGGTATATGTTGATGCAGCAGATTCATCGGCTGACAAGATGGTAGCTGTGGTCACCATGGAATGTGGTACATTCATAACTGGGGGCACTATACGCACTCAGCACACACATGTTGGAGAAGAAACAGCCATTGCTCTAGCCATTGCGGGATCCTCGGCAGAAGCCATTGTCAGCGACTCAAAATTGGCAATACGTAACTACACGTTTGGAAGAATCTCTCCACAGGCAGCACGAATTCTGCTAAATTATCAGCCCACGCGGCGCATTCGCCTAATCTGGACGCCTGCTCATGCCTCCCTTGCTGGTAATGAGGCGGCTCATAACCTAGCTCGAGAACTATCCCGCCGAGCTGGGTCGTGCAGTCCACCCGCCCTATACTCCGGCAAGGACAGGTTGTTTTCTTACAGAGAAATCCTGCAGCACTACAGGCTTGCAAGACTCAAATTTCCCCCAGCAGATAAAACGCTTTCCAGGCAACAGGCCAAAGCCTGGCGTAAACTTCAAACTAAAACCTATCCAAATCCCCAATTGTGTAGCTTCTATTCGGATGGACTCTACTCAGACAAATGCAAAAATTGTGATGCCAAAGCCGATCTAAATCATATGATCTGGAACTGCCCGCAGTCCCTACCCGCGAGTCGCTTCATTAGACACGACATCGACGGAACGGACATTGACCACGTCCTTATAGAAATCATTACCCAAAAGAGAAGCCAAGAAAGCACCTTCCTACTTAACGTGTACAGCCCGCCAAGCCAGAGGAAAGCCAATTTCAGCTAACTGCTAGGCAAAGTAGAAGAAGCAGCAGGCAAGAACGGTATCGTTATTCTGGGGGACTTTAATGCCTGGCATAGAAGCTGGGGCTACGTTCGGGAAACCCAGAAAGGCAGGGATCTAGCCAGAGAAGCTGATCGTAGAAGGCTCACCCTCATCACTGACCACACCCAACCCACGCGAGTGGGGAACAGCATCAACCGAGATTCGTGCCCAGACTTATCATTTGTCAGAGGGGTAAGGCACGCAAGATGGGAAAACGACGGCGAAACTCTAGGCAGTGACCACTGCATCCTGCGCCTTCTTATAGAAACCCTCCCGATCAGGAGACAACATGGCCAGGCTAGACTGACAAACTGGGAAGCCTATAGGAAATCGAGGGCACAGTCTGAAGACGCTGAGATCACCGACATAAAAGGCTGGGTCGCAAGAATCAAGACAGACTGGCAAAAACTAACCCGAAAGGTCGCCCTCACTACCAACACGCCCGAGGTGGACAAACATCTCTTACACCTTTGGGACGCCAGACGGGGCCTACTAAAAAGGTGGAAAAGGCAAAAGCATAATAGGCGGCTCAAGCGTAAGATCGCTGAGGTCACCAGACAAGCCGAAGAATATGCGACGGAGCTCTCGAGGCGCGACTGGAACCAAAAGTGCAACGAACTTCAGGGGACTCTAGGTTGGGCCAAGACATGGGCTTTGCTAAGGGCTCTCATAGACTCAACCACGACAAAATCCGAAACTCGTAAGACGACCCAAAGGATCGCGCACCAGTTCCAAGGCACTGACGAGGAACTACTACAGAACATCAAGCAGCGTTATATCGGCAATGCAACACACGCCGACAGCAGCTTGGCATACACGGGCAAAGCGAATCCCGCTCTGGACGAACCCCTTACCATACAAGAAGTCAGACACGCTGTGATGTCCGCCACAAAGAACACAACACCAGGGAGGGATGGCATCACTAATGCCATGATAAGAAATTTGGATGACAATTCAATCAAAAGATTCACAGAATTCGTCAATAAACACTGGGAACAGGGGACCCTCCCGGACGACTGGCGACATGCGGAAATAGTAATGATTCGGAAGTCCGGAAAGACTCCAAACCTGGAAAATCTTAGACCAATTTCCTTAACATCATGCTTGGGAAAAGTGTACGAGAGAGTTGTGCATCACAGGTTGCAGACCCACCTTGAGGACAACGAACTCATGCCACACACTATGTTTGGATTTCGAAAATACCTATCGACACAAGACGTTCTCCTGCAGATCAAGGAGGAGGTGCTTACTACCGTTCCAAAATATGGAGAAAACATCTTGCTCGCTCTCGATCTTAAAGCGGCCTTCGACAACGTCAGTCATAGGGCTGTGCTGGAGGGGCTTAACAAACTGGGTTGTGGGCAGAGAATATTCAACTATGTGAAAGCCTTTCTGACTAACCGAACCGCTACCATTGGAATAGGAGGCATCAGGACTGACACCTTCAACACCCCCGAAAAAGGAACACCGCAAGGCTCTGTGTTATCACCTATGCTTTTTAATATTGCAATGATTGGTTTAGCAAGGGCGCTTGAAGAAATTGAAGGAATCAGGCATGCCATCTACGCAGATGATGTCACAATCTGGGTGACAAGGGGATCCTTAGGAGAAAAACAAGAGCTTCTTCAGCGAGCAGCAGACACGGTCAACGCATACGCCCGACACTGTGGACTCGCATGCTCCCCTGAAAAATCTGAGGTGCTCAGAGTCTACAGACAAGGGTAT
The DNA here is from genome assembly GCF_055824585.1 of Amblyomma mixtum. Taxonomy (NCBI): domain Eukaryota; kingdom Metazoa; phylum Arthropoda; class Arachnida; order Ixodida; family Ixodidae; genus Amblyomma; species Amblyomma mixtum. Next base: position 85,176,741 of record NC_143015.1, on the reverse strand, counting down.
GATCTGCAAAACTCCATAGATATCTACATAGGGGAAACGAAGGTTCCGGAAGTATCGAAAGTTAAGATCCTCGGCATGTGGATCCAAAGCAACCGTCGTATTGATCACACGGTCAGACAGCTAGCAAATACCACAGCACAGATCACCAGGATGATTGCAAGAATTTCCAACAGAAGAATAGGTATGAAGGAGGAAGACACATGTAGGCTAGTACAGGCCCTCGTGGTCAGTAGGATCTTATACGGCGTCCCCTACCAAACACCGCTCGAGCAAGAAAAGGAGCAGTTAGAGGCAATTCTTAGAAAAGCATACAAATGCGCTCTCGGACTGCCGGTCAACACTTCGACGGAGAAATTCCTTAAACTGGGCATAAACAACACAGTACAAGAACATATCGAGGCCCACCTTCTCGCGCAGAAAACAAGACTGGTACTGTCCGCAACAGGCCGAAACACGCTGCGGTTGCTCGGCATGAGGGACGCTTTGAAAGAAATCAATAGCACAGAGAGCGTTCCAAATGAAATCAGGAGGATCATTGAGATCAGCCCGATTCCTAAAAGCATGCATCCCGATATACATAAGGCGAGAAGAAAGGCAAGATCTGAATTCCACGAAAGAAGCTTCGCCGGGGCAAAAAACGTATTATACGTTGACGCAACAACATACAGACACCGATACGGCTCGGTAGCCAGCGTGGTGGATCACCAACTCAGGGAAATCAACTGCGCTTCGATAAAAACCAACAACATCCTCGAGGCTGAGGAAGCAGCAATTGCACTCGCCATCACCCAGCAGAGTGACGAGCCCCATGCACACATCATTACAGACTCGCAAGAGGCGTGCAGAAGATACAGCAGTGGACGCATATCCACTGCAGCCATTCACATACTCAAGGCGAGGACGATCACTTTTACGAGTTGCTTCATCACGTGGACACCAGGCCATGAGGCTGTCAAAAAGGGAACCAATGTGCGGACGCCAATGCCCGAGGATACGCCAACCGGGAGGCGCGCACCGAAGGGGAACTGGACGCAGTCACTAGACGGTATGGAGCCATCTTAGAACACCAACGAGCCCTCCGTAGGGCCTACCCTCCTCCCCACAAAGACCTTAGTAGAGAGCAGTCGGTTGCCTGGAGACAACTGCAGACTAATACATACCCCAATCTGAGTTTACTCAGCAACATTTATCCTTCCACATATGCCAACAAATGCCCGCTATGCGGTGAACACCCAACGCTTTACCACGTTACATGGGCCTGTCAGAAAATGCAGGCAGTGCCGATAAACAACACACCAACACCGGAGCAGTGGGAGGCTGCGCTGTCCAGCTCGAAGCCTGAAGAGCAGCTCAAGCTGATCGACAGGGCTTGCAAGACTGCAAAGGCCGCTGGGGCCCTGGACTGAGGGCTCCACCTACTCTTCGATAAAGAACACTTGTTGTACAATAAAGTTTTTCATTCGCTTCATTACTGACTCTGATCATTGGGAGGCTCTATTGCTCAGCCCCGACCCGGGGACACAGATCAAGCTCCTCCAGCTGGCTGAAGACGCCGCCGCTGCCCAAGGGATAGCGGCCGCCGTTTAAGCGGGGGGCGACTTCGGGTCGCTCCTCTATATCCGCTGGAAATAAAGTTCCACCACCACCACCACAAACTTCAGGGGGGCACTTTTTTGACCTAAAGTGTGGTCACTGATGTGTGGTTAATATGTTAAGCTTCGCCCCTAAGAGTGGAACGCGACAGCGTCTGGCGCTCGAAAGGCAGGGATCCAGCGAGCCGGCAACGGCGAGCGGAGACCCGCTCCGAGTAACGGCAGCCTCGTAGACGACGTAGGCCCTCGTCGGGACGCGCGAGCGTCCAACTGCAGGCACAAATAAAGTTTATTCCAATCCAATCCAATTGCAACGCTGCCAAGGAGTCCATAGAATGCCATCGCCCATTCGGTTCTACGCCTCGCTCGTCGGTAAATTGGTTTTTGAGGAAAGGAAGTGTATCTGTCTCTCATTTGTCGGTGGACACCTAAACCTCGCCGGAAGGGAATGGAGGAGGATGAGAGTGAGTGAAGACACCGTATTCACTAGACGCGCCTTTGTTCATTCCAAACCATCGAGCTGGCATGGCGGAGTGGATAGCATGCTCGTCTCTCACGCCGAAGACCGGGGTTCGATTCCTGAGCTCGACCAATTTCTTAATCGGTTTTATTTATTTATATGGCCTGACTAGTAAAGCTAATTAGGCTAATTAAGTAATTAACTAAACTCAGTCCCACTTACTTGGAGCATCACTATACGATCCCTTCAATTGGTTGCATGGTTACTAGCCAAAGTACAATTGGCCCCGTTTGAAATTCGCGCACTGTGACGTCACGACCGTTTCCACCAATTTAAAAGCGTGACATTTTCTGTCGACAACTGCTGCTTACAACGATGAGACATTAAAGGCTTCCGCCTTAACTCTTTCGCTACCGCGGAAAAATGCCCGATTTGGAGTGTACTGAAAGAAAAATTTTTTTCACAAGAACTATTACACCCCGCACATATTGCAATGCATGAAATTGTAGCTTATTAGTTGCACTTCTGAATGAAACAAACAGAAGAGTTGTGTGTGCAAAAGTAAATGAACATTTATTTGTGAAATTTGCTAAAAATACAAAAAAAGTAAATAGCAAAAACAAAAATTACCGGCTGCACTAAGCCCGAGCTTGATTAGAGGAAAACTGGAATATACAAACTGTTTCACATGCTTATAGCTGTCATTATTCACAGTTTCAGCTACGAGAAAAATTTACTGCACTTTCCATGGCTTGTCAAGTCAGGGGTCATGACTGTGGTGCCACTGTGAAGAGCAATAAGGGGTGGAGATGTGAAGCAGAGGTAGACTGACAAGTGCTTCACATAAGGTTTTATCTTTGTTCCTCCCTTGTTCTCTGATAGCCGAGCTTGCAGTTTGTTCTTTTTTTTTCATTCTTTTCGGTTGGTGTTGAATGGATTCTATCAGAGGATTGGGGGCGTGGACTTCTTTTCCCTCATCATACCCGAAGATTTCTTGAATGAGCTGCTCCCTGAAAGCCAGCTGATAAAATTTGGCATTTTAGGCAAGCTCTAAAACATCAGGATGGATGAAATATGTTTTATCGATGTGATTCAAAAGCCAGGACACTTTCCAAGTGTTGCCAATAGAAGCTGCCGCCACTGAATCATCCGGGTCCGTTACGTGCAAAAAAAAAAACAACAAATGCGAAGAACCAATTTTGAAAAATGATTATTGATGGCAGAGGGCCAGGATTATTCTGGCATTTCAGTAGAGATACAGTCGTGGCAGGTCAAGAATTCCAATGTAAATGATGATTCCAATGAACATCACAATTTCCAACAGATTCACCTCTTCCCATGAGCCGTCACGCCGAATTTGCTGAAAATCTTTATCCATGCATACTTATTAGTGTTTCCGCATACGGTCTTCATCATTTCCGCCGTGAAGAGCATCAAAAAAAAGTCGAAAAGTCGAGCGAATCTCCGAGCGCCGCTCCGCAGCGATGTGCCGATATGGACACCTAGCTGTCGTCTTGGTTGAAAAACGCGACGCGACCTTGAGCATTTGGCAAACTGTCTTCGCTATACATTGTCAAGACCCTGAAGCACAAAAATAAACCACTGTCATCAATTACAAACCGTATGCACCGCAGAAAACACACAGCGAACGAAAACAGAACTTGCATGCAAGTACGCGCTGTCGTTCCAGGCTCCCGAGGCAAAGTCTCGCTGTCGAAACCGAAATCTGACGTTTGTACATTGCTGCCCGACTAATAACTGCTGCTTTTGTAGCAAAAAACGAAACCGAAACCGGCCGACGTGCTCGGTGTCAGCTGTCGCTTTCGAGGAGCGCGCGGCGACGCGGACGCCATTTTCTCCGGCTGACGCTGCTGCGTCCGTTCAAAGTTTTATTTTTCACGGCGCCCCCTCATGTCAAAACACTCAAACCAAGGCTGCAATTGAAAGAGCAGTTGTTGAGCTTGCTAACTAGATGGCGGAGCACGTCCACGACGCTCCAAAATGAGCTTTTTTGCGCGGGCGATTTGAATCGATCATATGCGAACGACGGCCTATGGCGCGGTAGCGAAAGAGTTAAAAAGCGTTGCGTTCAAAGAGCAACGCATCGCGCCGAACGGGACTCCCTGGCAGCGCTACAACACGCTGTCGCGTTCCACTCCTAAAGGCAAAGATTAAGCGTCATTAATTGGCAGTTAATTAATGCACCAACAGAATGTGAAGTGAACAATCGCGTAGCAGTATGCAGCGCTCAGGCTTTCGCCTTTCACCACTTTAGCCGCTAAAGTTCCTCGTAACTTTTTTTTCTTACCTCTGTCGTCTTCTCTTCGCCTAAGTGGCATTTTTAAGGGGAAAGCCTTGTAAGCAGCAGTTGTTGACAGAAATGTCACGCTTTTCAGTTGGTCGAAACGGTCGTGACGTCACAGTGCGCGAATTGCAAATGGGGCCAATAGTACCTTGGCTACTAACCATGCAACCAATTGAAGGTGATGCTCCAAGTGGGACTGAGCTTAGTTAATAGCTTAATCACCCAATTAGCCTAATTGGTTTTCTAGTCAGGCCATATAAATAAATAAAACCGAGTAGGAAATTGGTCGAGCTCGGAAATCGAACCCCGCTCTTCGGCGTGCGAGACGAGCGTGCTATCCACTCCGCCATGCCAGCGCGATGGTTTGGAATGAACAAAGGCGCGTCTAGTGGATACGGTGTCTTCGCTCACTCCCATCCTCCTCCCTTTCTGCTGGCGAGGTTCAGGTGTCCACCGAGGTATGAGAGACAGATACATTTCCTTTCCCCAAAAACCAGTTTACCGACGAGCGAGGCGTAGAACCGAATGGGCGACGGCGTTCTATGGACTCCCTGGCAGCGTTGCAAGACGCTGTCGCGTTCCACACTCCGAGGCGAAGCTTAACATCTTAACCACACATCAGTGACCACACTTTAGGTCAAAAAAATGGCTGAGGCTTAGCTTAGGTTAAGCCTAGTCAGATGCGAAGCATATTGTCGCCGAGTTGCATATCGAGCACGCCGCTTGGCTAGACGTTCTTCACGCTCTTCATCAGTCTCTGTAGCACGCCGCAACTTTTGCTTCTCATTCCAACGAGCAGCCCTGTCTCCAGGAGGCATCTCTATCCCGTGTACGCCTAGCAGAGGCAGGCGCACCCCCTTGTATACCGCCGCTCCAGCATCACGTGTTCACGTTGGGAGCGCGCAAGAAGTACTCGGCTCCGGCGGATATCCTCGACAGAGAGCAGGCCACCACGCTCAGACGACTACAAACAGACACCTACCCAAGCAGAGCCATGTATCACAAAATGTGGCCGAACAGATACGCGAAAGAGTGCGTGTGGTGGAGGGGGGCTACTCCACAACGTACCACGCCACCTGGGGCTGCGAAAAAAGCCCTTTAATACCAAAGGTAAACAGCCCTAGTCTAGAGCAGTGGGAGGCCCTCTTGGCTGACTCCGACCCGAGCACACAGCTTATGCTGGTGACGAGGGCCAAGGCAGCGGCGGAGGCCAACAGGATCATCGACTAGGGAAGACCGACCACTGAAGCTCCACATCTATCTATCCCCATCCCCCTACTCCCTAACTCTTCCTTCTGAAAAAAAAATAAATAAATGTTTTCACTACTACTACTACTACTACTACAGCGCACCTAGCGGCAGAAGCAGGAAACACATTGGTCGCGACGCCTCGCGCGACGGCGCGAGCTGGGGCCCCGTTTCTCCTATGTCGTTACGTCACGCATCACGTGGTCCTCCTTGGTCGCGACGCCTCGCGCGACGGCGCGAGCTGGGCCCCCGTCACCATCATCATCAAAACGTTTCTCATCTGCTGTGACGTCACGCACCACGTGGTCTTCCTTGGTCACGACGCCTCGCGCGACGGCGCGAGTTGGGCCCCCGTTTTTCATCTGCTGTGACGTCGCGCATCACATGGTATGACATGGAGGTCACGAAAGGTCAATGGTAACGACACCGCCGCGCTCGAGGAGCTGGGTTGGGCTATTTTAGTATGCTTCGCATAAAAGTGCTCCCCTGAATTTTGACGGCTGTCCATCGAGATATGTGAGACAGTTACTGCGTAATTTCCTTTCCTCAAATACAATTTTCATTTTCTTCATTACGGGCCCTCTTTGTCTTCTTTCACTCCCACTTCCTCCCTTCCTCTACGGTGCGATTCAGGTGTCCACCGAGATGACAGAGAATTACTGCGCCATTTCCTTTCCTCAAAAAGCGATGCGTTCAAAGGGCAAGGCATCGCGCCGAATGGGTGGTGGCGTTCCGTGGACTCCCTGGCAGCGCTACAACACGCTCTCGCGTTCCACTCGTAAAGGCGAAACTTAAGCGTCATTAATTAGCAGTTAATTAGTATTCAGTCATTAATAAGTAATCATCCATTAATTAGTGATTTGTCATCACTTAGTAATTAGTACTCGATTACATGTGACGCCACCAGTGCCACAGAAGCAGCGAAAGTGGTGCGGAAAACGCTTTCGCCTCTACGCACTTTAGACAAAGTGCCCCCTGAATTTTTTTCTTTATGTTGTTGTTGGCAGTGGCTATTTATTGTTAGTAAAAAAATTGGCAGTGCTTTCGCTCGGGAGAGAGAGAGAAAAACTTTAATTTAACAGGAATTCGGGGCACGCCCCAGGGTCCCCGCACGACCCCACTGCACTCAAGTGTTTATGTTCCTAAGGTTCATAACACTGGCAGCACGGCCGGTGGCGATGGTCTGCACGGCCGGGTCCTCCGAGCGCAGCAGGGTCTAACAGTCCTCCCAGGTCTTGAGGTTCTCTAGGTCCCGCGGGGGAGGGTCCGCCGGGCAGAGGGAAAGGATGTGGAGGGAAGAAGCGAAGGGTTCTGGGCACAGGGCGCAAGCAGGAGTGGGGAAGGAGGGATGATAGTGGGTTAGGGTAAGGGGCGAGGGGAGAGTATGTGTTTGTAATCTGCGCCAGAGTGTTGCGTGTCTGTTATCTAGGGAGGGGTGGGGCGGGGGGTAGAGCTGGCGAGAGGCTCTGTATGCCTGGGTCAGCTCACTGAATGAGTGCATGCGATCCTTCGTGAATCCCCGATCCGAGGCCACCTGAGCCCGGTTTAAAGAACCTCGGGCTAAAAGGTTGGCGGCCTCGTTTCCGGGATTCCCGGAGTGCGCAGGCACCCATATCAGCTCCACTTGGCGGGGCGGGGGTGCATCGGGCGAGTCCAGTATGTCAAAAGCAGGGACATGAACTCGGCCTCGAGCAAAATTTAGAATCGCAGTTTTAGAGTCAGTTAAAATATACCGGGCTTCCGTGCGGGTTATAGCAAGTGCAATGGCGGCTTCCTCTGCAGCCTCTGGGGACGTGTCTTGCGCGCGTTCCTCTGGCGATTCTTCGGCGTGTTGTTTTCGCCTGGTATCATTCGATTTATAGGGTGTGTTAATCTGGTACCATTGCGCCGTTCCTGAGCAGTCAGGTATTGAGATTCATCCGTGACCGATGACGCGGAACCACTCTGCGAAGTAGAATGTTGTCGCCGAGCTGCATCCTTAGCCCGACGCTTTGCAAGGCGTTCTTCACGCTGTTCTTTCGTCTCTTGTGCACGTTCTCGCCTTCTCTCTTCTTCATGTCGCTGCTACTTCTCCTTAGAGGACTACATACCAAAGCATTCACGCCAAGGCAAGCGCGCATTTATAGACGCTTAACAGCGGGGAGCATGGGCGCCGCCATATTTGGTCACGTAACCATTCCGCCACGCTGTCTGGGAGTCCACAGAACGTTTGCTACCACACCACGGGCAAGTGTCCCGATATTGCGTCGGGTAAATCTTGCTAAGGATATGCAGGTTTGGGAATGTTCCTGTCTGCAATCTTCGCCAATACACTGCCTCTAGTTGATTTAGATCAGGATGAGGCGGCAGATAGCGGATCCGTACCCCCTTATATCGTTGTACCAGATCACGTGGGAATGCAGTAAGAACGACATTTTTCCTAAAGAACCGAGTGCAGAACAGTGGGAGAGCCGGCTCTCCAGCGGCGATCTGGGTTGCCAACAAGGTCTGATCCAGCAGGCCCAACGAGCAGCGAAGCTCAGCGGAGCCCTGGAATAGGGGCACCGACCCTGTGAGAAAAAGGAAGATGGACCTCTTCTTTCTCGTCTCCTACTAGCACAAGATCTTTCTAGAGCAATAAAAGTCTTTCCTACCTACCTACCTACCTACCACAGAACGTCATCACCCGTTCGGCTGTACGCCTTGCTCGGCGGTAAATTGGTTTTTGAGGAAAGCAAATCTGTCTCGCATATCTCGGTGGACACCTGAACCTCGCCGTAACGGGAAGGGAGGAAGATGGGAGTGAACGAAGACACCGCATTCACTAGGCGCGCCTTTGTTCATTCCAAATCGTCGAGCTGGCATGGCGGAGTAAGCGTGCTCATCTCGCACACCGGAGACTACCCTGCTAGTGTAGGAACGCATAACGCTTGCTAATAAGGAAAACCGACTGTTACGCGCGTTTCAAGAATGTTTTTAAGGCGAAAGCCTTTAATGCCTCATACTGTCGTTAGCAGACGCGTCGGCAGCCGTGTCGACAGACGCGTCGGCAGATTCGTCTGCCTTTCGGCGTCAATACTTAAAAGGCTCAAGGTTCCAGCATCAATAAAGGCGCATCTAGTGAATGCAAGGGCTTCATAAATAAAATAAAAGGAGTAAAGTGAAGAAAAATAAAAAATGAAAATAAGAAAATAAACAAAAATAAAAACAATAAAAGTAAGATGTGGAAATAAAAATACAAAACATTAAAATTAAGAAAAGGAGCAAAACTAAATAAAAAACAAAATATGAAAAATAAAAAGTAAATAAATACAAACAGTGGCCAGGAAACGCTTTCGCCTTGCAGCACTTTAGAGAGCCAAAGTGCCCCCTGAATTTTTTTTTCTTTTTGTAGTTCTATCAAATGCGCTTACGTGGCATTTCCTCCTCCTTTGCATGGCTCGTGACTTACGTCATATCGATCACGCGTTGCTCGCCCTCGCCCCCGTTCTCTCGAGTAGCACTCGAGCCGTCGCTGATTGGTTGCCTCGATGCAGCGTTCCTAGCCCTTTCTCCGCCCCACCAGTACCGCTGACCGCTGCCACGTTGGTCGTTGCGCCTTGATTGCCACCGCAGATATGCCACGTCCCGAGTCCTGCAAGAAGGTCGGAGACATGGACCTGGAGACCGCTCCCTCGCTCCTGATTGCCAGCCGTACTCCTTCGCTGGCCGAGACTGAAGCCAATCACGGGCAAACTGTCGACAGCTTCGACTCTGACTTGTCCCGTGTGGAGGTAAGCCCCGACTTAAGACAACTGCCGGCAGTTCTACTGAACGCGAAGGTGCTTACTGGCCTCCCGGCGTGTGTGTGCTTCAGGCGACGATGGTCGAATGCAGCCGTGTCATTTCGATCGGGAACGCCGATAGTGTACAGTCGCTCCGCACCAAGCTCAGGTCGCATCCTCTGAACTACAACGAGAGCAGCTTCCATTGTTCAGAGTGAACACCTGAACGAGTCGCAGAAACAGTGTAGTGTATGCCCCATTTCCACGCATGCTGGGCCTATTTAGCTTACCAACATTTTGGGCATGGTTTGGGCATAGCATTAACAAAGAAGCAAGAGGAAATTTTGGAGTATGCTTAAGCTTTGCGTTTGAGGGAGGGACGCCAATGCGTGTTGCAGCGCTGCAAGGGAGTGCACTGAACGCCATCGCCCGTTTGGCGCGACGCTTGACCGATGGACAAGTCGGAAATTGGTTTGGTTGGGTTTGATCATTGGGGTTTAACGTCCCAAAGCAGCTCAGGCTATGAGGGACGCCGTAGTGAAGGGCTCCAGAAATTTAGACCACCTAGGGTTCTTTAACGTGCAGTGACATTGCACAGCACACGGGCCTCTAGAATTTCGCCTCGATCGAAGTCAGCCGCCGCGGCTGGGATCGAACCCGCGTCTTTTGGGTCAGCAGCCGAGCGACATAACCACTGAGCCACCGTGGCGGGGTTTTGAGTTTTGAGTAAACGAAATTACGCCGTAAAAGCCTCACATGTCTTGATGGACACCTGAAGCGTGCATGATACGCTGCCCCCTATTAAGATCGCCGGTTCAAATCTCTTCCGTGAGCTAGGCTCTAACTTAACTAGTCGGTCTACACTGAACTAAACGCTGAATCATTTGAAACCATTCGGGACATTCTGAGGCAAACCGTTTGCACGATACGATTTTTTTCCGACGCATGGTGCTCAAAACAACTAGTACAACGCCGACGGCTTTTCGACCGAGCGAGCTGTTTACGCTCTGGCGTAAAAGGTTTTCATATACTTGCATTCTACAACAACGATGAAGCGGAGCGCCGGTCAAGCTCCCGCTGCTTGAGCTGGTCATCCGTGATGATCTGATCGGGATCGTTCCGCACTTCCCGTTATCGCAGCTTGATCACAGTTGCGAAGCCGCACGATAAAGCGGCCCGTATCCACAGCGCTGAAATCTGTTGGTAGACGATAAGCGCACATCCCCTCTGAACAGCAATTTTTGGCCGACCGCATCGCTCCGTGCTCCACCAGCGTCCATGACGAGCGTTGCTTTGCCGTCGTCCCGTCGCTACCGAAGTTCGTGACGCCGTTGCTGCTCCGTATACAGCTGAATCGTTTCTTATAATGGTATCTTCGACTGGTGCATTGAGAGCGCTCTGTAGTGCTCTGAGAGGCGAACACGCATTCGGCTGGTCGAGAGCTGGCGCTCTGATCACATTCGCCTGGTTCTTGCGCAGTGCTCTCCTCTCACTCAGAGCAGCTCGAGACGCTCTGGCTTTTCTCTCGGAGCAACTGGACGCTCCCGCAGAGTTCTGATCACGTGACAGGCCCTCGCCCTATTTCGACGGCCACCGGCGATTCTGCATCGGCAAATGCGAAGGGGCGAAGGCGCGAATAGTTCCGTTTCTTTCCGTAGCTTGGCCCTTATCTTACGCGATTTTTGTCATGGCAAAGCGGAAGCATATTGCGACATTTGGAGCACCGTCAAAGCTTCTTCTGGAATAAGGAGAGAGCAGTGACTCCTCTAGCTCCGACGACTGTGAAGCTTACGAGGTGATGTTCGCCAAACTGTTCAGTGTTCCGCAAAAAATACCGAAGGTCACAAACTACGTGGAGACAGTAGTGCGGCTTTACTCCGATGAAGAGGTAAGAAAAAGTTGAGTGAACATTGTGACAGCGGCTGTCTATATATGCCTGTTCTAAACCAGTTTCGCAGGAATTTTCGTCTCCCTAGGAAGGCATGCCATGGGCTAATCAAGAGATTCGAGGGCTCTAGGTTTTACCCCTCGGACGCAACTCACGGTGGCTCCCCGGTGAAAACTGCAGAAGAGCACATTCTCTCCTTTCTTTGGTGAGCAGTGTTTTGTTTATTCTATGTATTGAATCGGGAAAAGATATGTTCTTGGGGTGCGTTTCTCGTGTTGTTTTGTACTGTACATGCCAAATAGACCAGCTGCATGACTGCTCTTTAAAGCGATAAAAAAAGTACTTGTCCGTATCCTTTCTGGATTTCACCTCCATGATTGATGTCTACTCACGAACTGTATTATAGTCAAGGGTATGGCTGGGAAATAATAAAGATGGCAAAGAAATAAAGAGAAAAGAAGCGTCCCTTTATACAACCAGTCCTTTGCACCGATATAAACGCAATCCTGACGCCTAATCTTGAAACGTAATTGGTTGCCTGACAAATATGCGATTATTGAAGGAACTAAAGAGTTTTTACTACTGCTACCACCGTTGCTACATCAGGCAGGCGATTGTTACAACTCATAAATCGGCACGTCAACCACACCTGTTCAAAACTTGTGTAGCTTTTCTGCCAGGCTGCGGTGGAAAATATCAGGGTTTCCTTATATATATTTATTGGTCTCTTATATCGTGCTTTATAAGGTGCTTCCGGGGCACTTAGAGCGCAGCCAGGAACATCGAAGTGCTCTGCAGGGACAAGGCAAAGCACATCTCCACACATGTATATCTACATTGATGCTCTATGAATGTAGGCCATTCTTATGCAATGATAATTTCCAGGTACGCTGGCAACAAGGCATCAATGCGGCAAGTAGCCACCCTCTTCAACATGGCCGATTCAACAGTGCAAGTGGTGATCAAAAGAGTCATGGAATTTTTATGTGACATTGCCCCAGAAATCATTTACTTTGCAAGCGACAAAGAAGCTGTGGCTCAAGAATTCGAGAAGGTAAGCTCTTGCATGAATGATGTTACAAGCTTTCTAGGGATTATCTTTTTAAAAGTCTGCCTAACAGTTGTGGGCAGGTAGCCGACGTAGTTGCTTATTAGGTTTGATGTCAAAGTCTTAGCATTTATACAGTACAGAAGAATCGAAGCATGGAAGTAACATGCATATAATGCTATAAGGAAATGTCATGTTATGCTTCTAATGCAACTAATACATTTCAGATTGCTGGCTTCCCCAATGTGCTTGGCTGCATTGATGGCACATATGTGTGTATGCGATGTCCGGACAACAAGGTTAAGTCTACCTATGTTAACAGACATGACCAGGTGTCACTGACGATGCAAGGAATTTGCGACTCAAGATGCAGATTTCAAGACGTTTTCACGGGAACACCTAGCAAGATACATGATGCCAGGGTCCTCAGGCTGTCTACAGTGCACGAAGAATTACCAGTGGTATGCGAAAATAACAAGTACCACATCTTAGGAGACGCAGCGCATCCAATAAGGGAGTATATGATCACACCTTTCAGGAATTATGGCACCATGACTCGGGCAAAGATTTCATACAACTACCGCCATGCTGCAACACGAGTGAAAATTGAGAATGCATTCGGCATGTTAAAACAACGATTTCGGCAGCTTCGGTTTGTGGAGTTTCATACTGTGGACAAGATTACCCAGCTCATCCTCAGCTGCTGTGTCCTTCATAACATTTGTCTGGATGCCGGCGACTGTGATGTTGGTGACCTGCTGAGTGATGACGATACAGACGAAGGGCATTGCAGGCATAAGCAAGGAGACTTGGCAACGCACCAACCGACACAACCAACTGCTCGTGATAGTGCCCTTCGGAGGCTTGGAGAACTGAAAAGGGAAGCTTTGGTACAGCTCTTTTGAAGCTGCAATGATGTTGAGGACAAATGATTGCTTTTCTCGAACTTTTATTGCTCTTTTAAGAACACATGTTGTGATTTTCAACAGGTACAAACGAAGGAACTTTGTCTAAAGTGCTGCTTGATAATATTCTTGAATAAATAGGATCTTTCAATCATGAACAATTGTTTATTTGGAGTTAAAAATCTCCCTCATCAGTGCCATTTGCTCAGCATGAGCTTTGAGTAGTGCCTGGTGCCTTTCGACTTTTCTCTGCTCTCTTGCTTCACGCCGACCTTCTTTTTCATTGTTAACCTTTCTCATTTCTTCAAAAAAAAATGCTATCTCTTGCATCCTAGATGTGCTTGGGCGCGTCTTTCTGTCTGGGCGGCACCTTTTATTTTCTGTCCCTTGACATGAACCAGAATCTGCTGCATGGTCATCAGACGATATATTAACGCTTTCCTGGCTGCAGCCATCAGAACTGTCTACACTTGAAGGCACTGCACTAGCAGTATTTGGTATGTTCTTATACGAAACTTTTCTTACACCTCGCAAAATCTCTGGCTCGATGCTATCATCGATTGCCCTGATTGCTGCAAATTCCTCTTCATATGACACTGCGCAGCGAGAATGGCCGGAGGTTGCATTATTCTTGTCCTCGTTGCGCTTTCGTTTCGCCAGCGTCTTGAATCTGGTTTCACACTGCACTCCTGTGCGAGCGATTCCAAGCACTCTTTTAATGTCTTGTGCGATCTGTTCGTACATAATCTTCTTGCTGCGGAATCTCCGTTGAGGGCCAACTTGTGGTGTGTATCGCGCATAATGGTCGAGAAGCAGCCTAGTTTCACCTGTAGTCCACGTACCTGTCACAGGATATAAAGAGAAAAATTTAGCACATTCATACCACTTGAAGCTTGGAGCTTGCTTGCTCTGGTACAAGTGCAAAATCCACATGTACTAATGCTACTGCTTGATAAATGTTAGACGTGGAAGGCTTTGCAAGAAGGTAAGTGATTTCAAAGCGGAGAGGTGAGATTTCCACCTGGGAATATATATACATACCATTAGGTGAAGTGATGCTGCTGCTGGACTGCCCATCTTCAGGCACTGTTTGCAGATGTACTTCGTTTTCACTTCCTTGGCTTTCTGTTCAGGAACAAAAATTGGAAAAACATTTTAATTTACTTCCTCACACATGGATGACAGGCAGGCAAGGCAATTTATTTATGCCCGGAGAGTCTGCCACAGAAGCCAACAACAAAAAAAATCTTCACACTATCAGAAGTGCGTTAACTCCAACAGCTGTCAAGAAGAAAATAATCCAAGTCCTCAGCCCCATGCACATAATTTAACTGATGAGCTGACATAACCGTCTCAAAGTGTATTATGACCCCGGTAGTGAATTTCGTGAGGGATCGCCTAACATTTTGGATTTTTACAATTGCTGACGATTTCACTACTGATCGTGGGGTTTCGCTATATGCACACCGCTACATGCTTGCCCGCAAAAAACAGGTGGGTCATTTGTAAGTGCACCTAACAAATAAATGTTTTGATAAGCAAAGCGACAACGCTCGCAATATCCGGTGCCGCGGCGCAAACACATTTCGAGCGGCCACCGCGACGAGGTTCCAACACAAGTCGGTAATTTTTCGCTACGTCGCGTCACTTGTAGAATTCGCTCAGTCACTTGCATGCTAAACTGCCTCAATATGTGCTTTCGAAAGTGGCCTGGGACGCACACAGAACACCAAGCGACACAATGGCTGAGCGCTGGAAAAAGCCTGCGTCAACAGCACGTGAGTCGAAAGCCATAACACACTGCGCGCGTTCTTCGTATTGCAAACTTACCGTCATAAAGGCAGAAGAGCAGATGCTGCGCAGCGGTCGTCGGGGTGTCCATATTGGGAAGCTGTCGGGACGGTACAGATACTTTTTTTCGCCTACTTTTGCCTGCACCTAGCAGACAGACGGCACTATCCTGGTAGCCGCTTCAGCCTTTCGGAACGTCGCGGGCATGGTTGCGGGGTCGGCTGCCGGGCGGCGCTGTGGTCTGATATTGGCGGAAGTAGCCCTCTGCAGCTATTTCCGTCCCTCTCACTGCTCGGAAGAGCGCTTACGCGTTCGGCTGGTGCGTCTTCCACCCCGCCTCTGATTGGGAGCTGCTCTCGCTCCAGTCGCTCTGAACGAGTGAACCGGAGCGACCAGCCGAAGGTACCATTAATTGATGCATCTTCATTCTTCGGCTTTTGTCAAGACATCTTGATGCAATCTGTGATTTATTCTTGACAATCGCTCTGATGACATGGCTCTGTACGAAAGGGCTCTAGCACTAACGGCTGAGAAGAGTCAGCTTAGTCCTGGGAACGTGCAACGCTTTATCATCGCACCATCTGACGTAGAAAAAAGTGAAATGATGCGCTTAAAGGTGTCGATATGGCCAAATATATACTCTCTTAACACATGCCGGCGACGGTAGGCGGGATTGAGTGATCACGATGTAAATCTATGGCGTAGTACTGACTCACCGACCCCCTTTGCTCCCCGTGCAGCAACTGAAGATGTCCCAAAGCAGAAGGTGGCTCCAGTACGTCCTGCCGCTTGTGGACCATCCACGAGTACTGGGGTTGCCGAATCAACTTCCAACTTCAGACCCGGCTCGCAACCCACACAGTATACGCGCATGATTGCAACGCCGACCTCCCTCCGCTACGCCCCGGTGTGTCACCTGTGCCTGCAACACTGCAACGGCCAGAGAAGAGTGGCTCTCTCCTTGGATCGTACGTCGGGGAGCAGTTGTGATTTAAGTGTGGGATTCAGTTCCCCAATGCAGCCACTGCCACGGCGCAACAGCTCTTTAACGAGACCGGCGGATGCTTCCTGCGCGGCTTCTGCGGAAAGCTGCTGGCGTGCAAGAGCGACCGTGACTGGCACCTCGGTCAGGAGCACGCTCTCCTGCGTCAACCGAGGCGCTGGCGTTGTCGCACTGGTGACTGCGCAAGCGCGCAAAGTTGCGACAATTTCCATTTCACGCCAAAATTCGTCTGCAACTAATGGCTCGCAGCGAATGGCGTGGTTTTATTAAAAGCATTCGTATCTGATTATGTTGAAGCCTGCATCTTTTAGAGCGGTAGCTCTAAGTGCGACGAGTTGACGAAGCCCGTCGTCTGAGCCCGCTCCTCCTCGGTTTTCATTCATTCATTCAGTCATTCATTCATTATTTCCCATTCTCACGGATGGCGGAAGCAAAGGTAAGAGCCGCATGCAAGCAGCTCCAGGAACCCTCTACTCCCCTACAAGCAACAGATGCGGAAGGCATGCCCACACTTAAAACATACTGAGTGCTTTAGAACACGTGACTGTTCTAAAAAAAATTAGGGGCGGTTCAGCTGCTCTTGAACCTGGTTAGAGAGTGAAAGCTATGGCGTATCGGGCAGCTATAGGCACCCTGCACCCGCCAGGCACCGCCACCGTCGAGGCTGCGTTCAGCTCCCCCGCGCGGCCAGTGCCTCGTCCCTGTCAGGAAGGCTCGCCCCGCGACTGCGAAGGGATGGCGTCTGCTAGCGGCTGCCGCTGTTCGTAGGGGCGGGATTTAGACCTATTCATTCATGAGGCTGAAAAATTCTTTCGAGGTGCGAACGTCAGGAAAGGAACGAAGCTTTTTGAAGCAGGCCATGTACACACTGTGAAAGAGGTGGTGTCGTGCGACGGGAGCGAAGTAGCAGCCCGGTGCATTGCGCATACTAGCATCACTGCGCCACCGAAAACGATCAAATTAACGCTAATAAATATTTTTTTATCTAATGCCTGTCAGCGCTGCACTCTCACTCATTTTTTTTTATGTAGCTATCTTCCAGTAGACTGCTTGTAGCCGCGAGCTGCAGTTGCAAGGCAGGCAAATGTAAACACGCTGCTGCCGTTACCGTGTTTTTGGAGCGGTGTGAAACGCTCTCCAAAACGAGCCACCCGCAAGCCTGCAGTGTTCCTGCATTTAAAAAAACTTACCCTGAACTTTCAAAGACGGCCAGGCGGCATAACATTGAAGGTAATTAGAAAAGTCCAGTTTTTGAGCGAGCGGCGCAAACTTGGCTTCATAACATTCTCGTCTGCCGCAACTTCGGTGTTCGATGTGAAATGCCCTGTTCAAACTACGCCTTGAAATGATGTACCCATGGCGTAATCTGGCGCTCATATTTTCTAATTTTTCCAGCAACTGCCAGGTCCTTATCGTTGCAACATGTGCGTCAGTGTTTTGATGATATGAGATGTCCAATAAACGAGCTTTTGCAAGCAGAAAAGGATGCAAGCTGCGGCGAAGCGCCTGTGCGCACTGAAACTCCTGCGGAAAACATAAAACTTTTGCAAAAAAGGAGTATCCCAGCTATTTGATGCAGGATTCTTGCAGAATGCGTGTGCTCAAAAAGCGGGATTTCATTGCAAGCTTTGTTTAATTTCTACACATTCAGTACAAGTACCCTAAATTTTCGACATTAGCATTGTACTAAATTATCACCCAGTCGTTCAGATGTGGAGGCAAATATTTATCAAGAACATGTTGCCGTTGCCTCTGAAAACATGCCTTTACTGTCGAAAAAGACGCTGGACGACAAGGCGCAGTGGAAGCGAGCAAGGATTCCGCGCATAACTGGAAGTAAGGTAAACGATTCTTTACTGCGCAAGATTTCGGCTTCTTCCACAGGCGTGACTGCGGGCGAGTTATGCGTGGCTTTTCAAGACCACATATTGTTTACAGCCATGCATGAGTCAAGTAAGCTTCTGCATGGGTTTGACCACTGCTTGACCAGAAACCGCGCGTGCGTGTTGCCCGTCGCGAAGGGTGGGCAGTCTCCCAATGTCGCGTCGGAAATCCACAAAACCTTGTCCCAGGCGAATTTATATATGCATTATTGCATCCTGCAACACAGCAGTGGGTCCTGCTGTTGTTATGTGCCATTTTTTGCTCGCTAAGGACGCCCAAAACTGCTTCGCGACAGCGCGCCCAACACAGCGGGAGCTGTCGGGCTGCCCCCGCCTTCCTGACAGGGACGCGCGCGCCGCCCCAGTGGCGCGCGCGTCGCGCTGGAGTTAGATGCGCAGGGTGCCTATACGCAGCTTGACGTCTAACGTTCAGCGCGTTCCGGACACTGGATAGCAGCGCGCGTTCCGGCCACAACATTGTCAGCGTTAACGCAAGCAGGCCACATCTCTCTCACCACCCCACATACCTCCAAGCGCGATTCAAGCGTCCATTGACCCAGGGAGCCCTTTATCTGCACTTCCTTTCCTTAAAAAAATTGAGAGTCTGAACCGCCAACCCCAGTGAACACAATGTGCGCCGACGGCCTATGGCTTCAGTGCTGCGTTTCTGCCACAACGTTGTCAACGCCAACGCATGCAGCGCACATCTGTAACTACCGCCACGTAGCTTAAAGCACGACAGACGTGTACACTGTCCCAGGGGGCCAGTTATGCACCTTAATTTCCTTTGCTTTATCTGTTGGCAACGTGTCATGTATTTTGGTTATGAAGGCTACTAGAGCATTAAACCTGCGGCCACGGTGAAACTGGCTTTACCCAGCGCAGGGAAGCTTTCGCTTCGAAACAGAAATCGTAATCCAGCGCAAAATGTACAGCAAGCCGTAAGCATATTACACCACAGCGTTTACAGCTTGCTCGGTCGAAAAGCCGCTGGCGTAGTGTTGTAGGCGCCGCGCGTCGGAAAAAATCGTGTCATACCAACCGTCTGCCGCGTAATGTTCCGGATGATGGATGGATGGATGGAAAACTTTATTAAGCAAGTGAGTTTGGACCGTACAAGGTCTCAGGGCCACCGCACAGCCCTCACATTACGCGCATGTGTCCAGTCCACGTAGGGCCATGGCACTGGCACCCCGGTTCACACAGCGAAGTTGCGCGTCCGGGTCCTGCGACGCAAGGAGGGCCTCCCATTCCTCCCATGTACCGATGGCGGGCTGTCCCTGCGGGGGAGGATCGGCAGGGCAGCCGAAGAGGATGTGGTCCAGGGTGGCGTGCGGTTCTCCGCAGAGAGTGCACTCTGGGGAAACATGGCGGAAGTGGGATAGAAGCTGAGGGGTAGGAAGAGTTCGGGTCTGGAGTCGCCTCCAGAGGATTTGTTGGGAGTGGGATAGGCGGGGGTGGGGAGGGGGATAGAGTCGACGGGCAAGGCGTGCTTGTTGAGTTAGTTCTGAGAACGTGTGTGCCCGCTCCCTCGAGAAATCCCGGCTGGGGTCGCCATTTGCCCGGCAAATAAGTCCTCGGGCTATGTTATCGGCGGCCTCATTTCCGGGATTGCCAGAGTGAGCCGGCACCCACACGAGCTCAATACGCCTATCGGGATTTAGGGTGCACATTCTCAATATCTGCCACGCGGGGGGATGGACGCGTCCGCGGGCGAAGTTAAGAATGGCTGTTTTGGAATCGCTTAGTATATAAGCCGCATTGGTTTGGGCAATGGCTATTGCTATAGCTGCTTCCTCTGCTTCTTCCGGGGTACAAGGTGGGTCTATGAAATGAGTAAATGGGGGGGCTGCTGGATGATAAGCCACAGCTACTGAACGGTTTGTACCACACGCGGCGTCCACCCAGCGCACATCCTCTAAAGTGCCATATTCTTTATGGAGAGCTTTGGCTCGCGCGACTCGGCGGGATTGATGGTATTCAGGGTGGACATTCTTAGGAAGGGGTTTCAGGATAAGCGCGGAGTGTATGGCTCGAGGGAGAGAGATGAAGTCTGTCGTGTGTGCCGGTATGCGAATTCCCAGAGAATCCAGTATATATCGTCCAGTTTCCGTGCCAGCCAGACGAAGGTACTGTGTGTAGCGATGTGCATCTATAAGTTCTTGTATAGTGTTGTGCATTCCTAATATTATGAGTCTGTCCGTGCTAGTGCTCTTTGGTAGGTTTAGCGCTGCTTTGGTGGCCATGCGGATAAGAGCATTGATCTTGTCTTTATCCGAACAGGAGAGGTTCAGGTAAGGAGTGGCGTAAAGAATGCGGCTGAGCACAAAGGCATGCAGCACCTTGAGATTATCTGCTTCGTCTAGACCGGCTCGTGAATGTGAAACCCTTCTAAGAAGATTGATGACGGAGTAAGTGGACTGTTTTAGTGCTTTCAGGGTAAGGTTGTTTTTCCCCGTGTCCTGTAAATGCAGGCCAAGAATGCGGAGGGTAGGTGTTTGCGGTATGGGAGTGTCATGCAGGTAGATAGTGATGGGGGAGGTAGGGACGCGCCGCGGGCGGATTATGAGGAGTGCTGACTTTGTGGGGGAGCATTCAAGCCCAATGTTTGCCGCATGAGTAGCGATAGTTGTAGCGGCTTCCTGAAGGGTCGATTCTATGTCGCCATCCGAGCCGTATGTGGTCCAAACCGTTATATCATCCGCGTAAAGTGTGTGTCCTAAGTGCGGGATGCGGCTGAGAGCCTTGGCCAGGGGGATGAGGGTGAGGTTGAAGAGGAAGGGAGATAACACCGCCCCTTGCGGGGTACCAATGTTGCCAAGCGTGAAGGGGGGGGTCTGTATATCGTCTATATGCAGTGAGGCTGTGCGACCGTTTAAGAAGGCCCGGATATAGTTGTAGGTCTTAGGCCCCAACTGCAGCTCTTGGATGCCCTGCAGGATGGCGCTGTGTGTAACTTTGTCGAATGCTTTGGTGAGGTCGACTGCCAGGATTGCTCTGGTGTGATGTAACATGTCATTGAGGATAGCGTGTGAAATCTGCAGTAGGGCGTCCTGTGCCGAGAGGTGGGATCGAAATCCTACCATAGTATGGGGATATAGTCCATGGGATTCATACTATTCAGCGCTTGTTGCAGCATCGACTTATTAAGGCGGAAGCCTTTAATGTCTCATCGTTGTAAGCAGCAGTTGTCGACAGAAAATGTCACGCTTTTCAATTGGTGGAAACGGTCGTGACGTCACAGTGCGCGAATTTCAAACGGGGCCAATTGCACTTTGTCTAGTAGCCATACAACCAATAGAAGGGATCGTATAGTGATGCTCCAAGTAAGTGGGACTGAGCTTAGTTAATTGCTTAATTACCCAATTAGCCTAATTAGTTTTACTAGTCAGGCCATATAAATAAATAAAAGCGATTAAGAAATTGGTCGAGCTCAGGAATCGAACCCCGGTCTTCGGCGTGAGAGACGAGCGCGCTATCCACTCCGCCATGCCAGCTCGATGGTTTGGAATGAACAAAGGCGCGCCTAGTGAATACGGTGTCTTCACTCACTCTCATCCTCCTCCATTCCCTTCCGGCGAGGTTTAGGTGTCCACCGACAAATGAGAGACAGATACATTTCCTTTCCTCAAAAACCAATTTACCGACGAGCGAGGCGTAGAACCGAATGGGCGATGGCGTTCTATGGACTCCTTGGCAGCGTTGCAAGACGCTGTCGCGTTCCACTCTTAGGGGCGAAGCTTAACATCTTAACCACACATCAGTGACCACACTTTAGGTCAAAAAAGTGCCCCCCCCCCCTGAATTTTGACTGGTGTCCACCGAGATATGTGAGACAGTTACTGCGTAATTTCCTTTCCTCAAATACAATTTTCATTTTCATCATTACGGCTCCTCTTTATCTATCTTCTTTCACTCCCACCTCCCTTCCTCTACGGTGCGGTTCAGGTGTCCACTGAGATGACAGAGAATTACTGCGCCATTTCCTTTCCTCAAAAAGCGTTGCGTTCAAAGGGCAAGGCATCGCGCCGAACGGGTGGTGGCGTTCCGTGGACTCCCTGGCAGCGCTACAACGCGCTGTCGCGTTCCACTCCTAAAGGCGAAGCTTAAGCGTCATTAATTAGCAGTTAATTAGCATTCAGGCATTAATCAGTAATTAACAATTAATTAGTGATTTGCCATGACTTAGTAATTAGTACTCAAATATATGTGACGCCACCAGTGCCACAGAAACAGCGAAGGTGGTGCGGAAAACGCTTCCGCCTCTACCCACTTTAGACAGTCAAAGTGCCCCCTGAATTTTTATTTAATGTAGAGCCTAGCTCACAGCATGGATTCGAACGTGTGACATATACTCGGGGGAACCGGTGACCCATAATCGGGAGCTCTCTATCACGCGCGGTTCGGTACTCCGCTGACCTTTACTGCGTCATTTCCTTCCTCAGAAAAAAATCCGATTTGTCCAACGGGCAAGGTGGTGGTGAAAAACATTTATAATACAATAAATATTTACAGAGAGGTGATTGGGGTAGGCCCTATTGGCCCTTTCCCCTAACAATACTAGGTGGAGCCCCTATTCCGGGGCCCCATTGGCAAGCAACGCCGCCCGCGTCCGGTGAACCAAGGCCTTTTGGGTCTTTAGGTCCTGACAGCCGAGCAGGGCCGCCTCCCAGTCCTCTCTGCTGGGGTTGGGGTTGGGGGGATAGATGGGTTTGACTGACACGCCCAAACCATGTGGAAGGTGTCAGCCACCTTCCCACAGAACTGGAACGCGCCATCAAAGGATGTATTGAAATGTTTAAGCCCCGCCGGGCACAGTACAGTGTTAGTAAGAATTTTGATGAGGAGGCGCTCGGCAGCGCGATCCAGACCCTTACAAGGGGCCGGGTAGCGCCGGTGCTCCTCCTTGTAGTAATCGGTCAAGGCGCTTGCGGTGTAAAACATTTTATTATGCGTAGCATATTGCAATCACTCAGTCCAGCCCTTGGGCGCGGCCGGGCAGCCACCAAACGACGTGACGTGACGTCACGTGGTTTGGTGATGTCACGTTATTTCTGTTGTCTGTAATAAAAACTTTGTAAGGGTAGTGTCATGGCACATTACCACGAAGGGGCATAGTCCAGGGTTCAGAGAGGTGTCTACTCCTACCAACTTCGTTTCTCCTCCTCCTTTGGTTTATGTAAATTGGTCCTCGGAATTATTTCGGCCACCTGGGGATCTTTAACGTAGTGACGTCACCAAACGACGTGAAAAAAAATTAAAAAAGAAAAGAAGAAAATAAAAAAGAAAAAAGAAAAGGGAAAAATATAAAAGAACAAAAAGAAGAAGAAGAAGAAGAAGAAATAAAAAAAAGGACGGCTGAGCATGGTGGCGGTTGCCACCGCCCCGTTTCAAAGGGGGCGCTCCTATAGGAGGGATCCCTAGTCCGCGACCCCTGTGGCCTCCGCGGCGGCCCGGGCTCTTGTCACCAGGCCTCGTTGGTCCTGGAGAGCTGAGCAGCCGACCAGGGCAGCCTCCCAGTCCTCTCGGGTGGGGTGGGGGTGGGGTGGGAAAATCGGTAGCCGGATCAGGCGGCGAGAGAGGCGATGCCCGGTGGTTAAGCGCGCGGGCGGTAGCGTCCGCTATCTTATTTCCCTCTATCCCCGCATGTGCTGGGGCCCAGATGATGGTCCGCCCGGTTTGGAAATTCCGGTACTCACATCTGTGTAAAATTTGTAAGGCACGATTTGGAATTTGTAAATAAATTGGTAAATTGGTTTGTGAGGAAAGGAAATGGCCCAGTATGTCTCACATATCTCGGCGGACACCTGAACCGCGCCGTAAGGGAAGGAAGCAATACCTCTCTTGTAAATAGTATAAATAAACGTTTTACACCACCAGCACCTTGCCCGTTGGGCAAATCGAAATTTTTTCTGAGGAAGCAAATGACGAAGTAAAGATCAGCGGAGTACCGAACCGCGCGTGATAGAGAGCCCCCGATTATGGGTCGCCGGTTCCCCCGATTATATGTCACACGTTCGAATCCCTGCTGTGAGCTAGGCTCTACATTAACTAGTAAGTCTACCATCAGCCATGCATGCTGAATACGCCGGTTCGCGTCCTCAAATTTGTCGCTGTCCAAAATTGCGGCAAGCTTCCCTTCAGTCGGTGATAATGACTCGGGGACTGGATCCGCGGCTTCGAGTGCGATAGCAACTTCCTCCGCGAATGTAATGCTGGGGCACGGAAGGTGAGGCCCTGAACTGGGTTGTTTTAGTGGACGACGGCAGCCGTGTACAAACCTCCATGGTGTGTACCGGTCGCGTCCATGTAAAATACCCCTGGTCGAGCCCCATACTGCTCGGAAATGGCCTGCGCTCGCGCGAGGCGGCGGCCATAATGGGCATCCTTTGTCATGTTATGGGAGAGGGGAACGAACCTGCAGGGCGAAGCGCCAGGCCTAGGGCAGGGATACCCGCTTCTCCTGTTGGGCTGTGTAATTGATGTGGAGGCGGTTCAGAAGGCGGCTACCCGCACGTGTTTTGCTTAACCGCAAGCATTGATTGTTTAGATGAGCATCGCGTAGCTCCCCAAAGGTGTTCGTCATCCCCAGGCCGAGGAGACGTTGGGTAGATGTTGCAGTTGGGAGGTCGAGACCTCTCTCATAGATTTTGCGGAGAATCATTTCGAGAGCGTTCTCATCGCATTCGCGCAGGTGGGGGTACGGTGCAGAATACAGGATTCGGCTGGTTACGAATGCATTGACCAGCCGCAGGGCGTCTTTGCATCGGAACACCGCCCCCCCCCCCCCCCCCGTTTGTTTGATACCCGGTGGACCATAAGGCCCACCTGATCTCCCACCTTGCGGAGCTTCTTCAGCGTGGTGTCAATCTTCTGGTTTCTGTGTTTGTAGTGTCCCAATACTCTGATTTCTTCATGTTCAGATATCGGGCCACTAAGCAGGGAGAGGGAAATCTTGGTTGTGCACTTTGGACTGGGACGTATGTGCACGAATTCCGATTTTCTCGGGGAGCACTCAAGGCCGCAGCGGCGGGCATAATCGTCCACAATAGCCGCCGCCTGCTGCAGGTTGGCCTCGATTTCTCCAACCGATCCGTGTGTTGCCCAGAGGGTGATGTCGTCCGCACACAGGGCATGCTGCATGCCCGGGACCTCACCCAGCAGGGTAGGGAGCTTCATCATGGCCAGATTGAAGAGAAGAGGCGAGAGGACTGCTCCCTGCGGAGTCCCTCGCGTACCAAGTTGGTACGGGCCATGTTCACTATCTAAGGATTCCCCCCTTACCCAAGAACATGCACCCAGAAATCAACAAAGAAAGAAGACAAAAACGGGCAGAGGTGATAGAACGCATCTGCGGTGACAAGCCTCAGGTGAAGGTCGCCTACGTAGACGCAGCAGGCGATAGACATAGTCAGTACACGACCGTCGCGGTAGTGAACGGAGCCGGTAGCCCCATCACTGCCGCAACTATCCTAGGGACAAACACTGAGACGGCGGAGGAGGTCGCAATAGCACTAGCTTGCGTCGGTTCCAAAGCTAAATACTTCATAAGCGACAGCAAAGCTGCAGTCCAAAATTTTAGTAGAGGGAGAGTCTCTCCCCTCGCTACCAAAATTTTAAGACAAGCGACATTGAATAGAATAATCAATATAATCTGGACCCCCGCGCACGAATCTGTCCGTGGCAACGAAAACGGCCCACGAGGTAGCTCTAGATCTCTACCATCGAGCTGCACAACACGGGCCACCGCTCGCAGATCGCGGGAGAGAAGGGCGACTAATTTCCTGTCAGGAAGTTACAGAATATTACAGACAACATCGCAGGCACTTTCCCCCGCCTAGCATAACACTCAACAATCAACAGGCGGTGGCGTGGAGGCGTCTACAAACAGATGTCTACCCACACCCAGTTCTAAGGAAACATATCATTCCAGAAATAGAGGACGATAAATGCAAGAAGTGCGGAGCGAGAGGGTCCCTCGACCACATAATATGGGAGTGTAGCCAATCTCCAGGCAGGGCAAACAACATTAATAGTAGAGACGTCTGGGAGACCTTGCTCCGGAGCTCGGACCCTGAACTCCAGCTCACCGCCGTCCGACTGGCTGAAGAGGCCGCCGGGATACAAGAGATCCTGGCCAGCATCTGACGCGACTACCCCATGCGGCCGGATCTCTCCTGATCCTCCTCCCTCACCTGAGGATATAGGACAGGGGAGGTCTGGGTGAAGTAGTCTCATTCTGTTGGACAATAAAGGTTTTCACTCACTCACTCACTCACTCACTCACTATCTTGTAGTCGGATATATGATTGCCGATCTGTGAGGAATTGCTTGGAATGTGTTGTATCCACAGTCAACTTGGGACAGGTGGGAGAGGATGGTATCATGAGTCACATTGTAGAAAGCACCCCGCAAGTCCAATGCGAGGGCCACCTTGTGGTAGCTAGGGCGCTGGACAGGATCAAGAATCTATGTATGAAATTGCAACAGCCCATTTTGTGCGGACCGGTGTGGGCGGAACCCGTACATAGTGTCTGCAAAGTCATTGTGCGTTTCTAGGTAGGTGGACAGTCTATAACGGACCATGGTCTCCATCAACTTCCACACACAAGTCGTGCCGAACTGGCGATGGCTTTCCTTGGGCTCCCGGCAGCGCAGGAACACGCTGTCGCGTTCCATACTTGAAGGCCAAGCTTACGCGTCCTCTAATTTTTACGCTGAGAAGCTGCAGATGCCCGTGTACTGTGCGATGTCCGTGCGTGTTAAAAGAACCCCAGGTGGTCGAAATTTCTGGAGCCCTTCACTACGGCGTCCCTCATAGCCTGAGTTGTTTTGGGACGTTAAACCCCAAGAAACCAAGAAACCAAGATAACTTCATTTTCTTTGTTCAGAAAAGTAAATGGTACTATTTTTTCATACTCAACGCACCTATTGAGGCAGCCTTAGCTTTCTGCAGCTTTGTGTTTCTCATGTTTTATCCGGAATTTGCCACTGAACGATAAACCGTGAGGTAAATAAGATAAGTCAGTGGATGCGCACAGAAGCTTCCTCGCGTCTCCAACAAACGCGGAGGTCTAC
Organism: Amblyomma mixtum; assembly: GCF_055824585.1. NCBI lineage: Eukaryota > Metazoa > Arthropoda > Arachnida > Ixodida > Ixodidae > Amblyomma > Amblyomma mixtum. Next base: position 85,149,797 of record NC_143015.1, on the reverse strand, counting down.
GAAGCACACATGCGTTGCGACTCGCACATGCTTTCGTTACGAGTCGAATACTCTATTCGACCCCCTACCTTCACTTACGCAAGCAGGACGAAGATGTCTTGGAGGTTACCCTCCGTAAGATCATCAAAAGGGCGGTCGACCTTCCGACCTCCACCTCCAACGCGAGGCTCCTCAGAATCCTCACCTTCCCCCCTCCCCCATCCCCACCCGAGAGGCATGGGAGACTGCCCTCCTCAACTGCTCCACACTGGAGTCCCAAAGGGCTCTGGTCAAGCGGGCGCGAGACGGGGCCTCGTCGTGCGGTGTCCCGGACTAAGGATACCGACCATGCAGCAGGGTTTTTTTACCCTCAAGCTCTCTTTGATTAAAGTTTTTCACCACCACCACCACCTCGCGCTGGGAGTGGTGAACACCTATCGGGAGCTGCAAGAAGCGCACCTCACCAACCAATACACGCGTCTTGCCCAGACCGTGTCCGGTCGTCGCCTTTTGGACCGACTACACATTCAACACAACCATCACACAGAGGAAAGGGTACGAGTGCCCAAAATGTGGAGATGCGCCATCCACGTTCGACCCCTTCCTACAAAAATGTCCAAAGAAGACCATAATGGCCGGCGGCAGGCGTGGGCGGTTCCCTCCACCGCCATTATGGCAACAAACACGGTGTATTTTATACGTACGTGGCCGGCCCGCACCGCACTAGGGGGGGGGGGGGGGGGGGGGGATGGTACACGGCCGCGGTCATACACCAACAAATACAGGTGGACGGGCTCACATTCAAAGCTCCCAGCGCAACTCACGCTGAGGAGGTAGCCACCGCCCTGGCGGCCTCTCACCCTCAGGCGCAATATATCCTCTCAGACTCGCAAGGAGCTTGTCGAAATTACGAGCTGTGTTGGGTCTCCCTCACAGCTTATCGAATACTTCGGAACGCGGAACGGCACCGAGATCCTACGCTCCGCTACTTAGTCTGGACTCCGGGCCACCGAACACCAACACGGATCCAAACAGGGTGTACGTATACTACGTTGACGTGGCAGGGCCGTCGCCCAATGGATTCTACACGGCCGCAGTAGTTCACCAGGATCAATGCGTTAACGGGCTCTCCTTTCGAGCTCGAAATGCAGCACAGGCCGAGGAAGTAGCCATTGCGCTTGCCGCCTCGGACTTGAATTCGAAGGTAATCGTGACAGATTCGCGTCGAGCCTGTCAACACTACCTGGCTGGCGAGATTTCACCTTTAGCCTACAGTATATTAAAGCGCGCAGGGAGGGAGTCGGACCCTTCGCCCAAACGCATAGTTTGGACTCCGAGCCATCAGGGCGTTAGAGGTAATGAGGCTGCGGACGCGGCTACCCGAGCGCTTACCTACCGGGCACCTCATCCAAGCTCTTCCGGCTCGGAGATTGTACAACCGCTTCTGCGATTCAGAGAAATTCTGGACTACTATTGCGAACGCGATCGGCTTTTCCCGGTCCCGGCTAAGGGCCTAAGTAAAGCTGATGAACGAACTCTGAGGCGCTTGCAGACCAACACTCTGTTGTGTCCTGCAATAGTGAAACATTTCGACCCCAAAATTGATGGGCGCTGCCCTCACTGTGGGGAAGTATCCGATACCTTCCACATAGTTTGGGCCTGTCAAAAGAATCCTTCCCTTCCCCCGAATCCTTCCCCTTCCCGAGAGACATGGGAGGCAGCCCTGCTCAACTGCTCGGGGCTGGAGTCTCAAAGGGCTCTAGTCCAACGGGCGCGAGTAGCGGCTTTGTCCAGCGGGGTCCCGGACTAAGGACTCCACCTATGTAAAGGCCATTTTTGGTCTACAAACTCTCCTTTTGCTTATTAAAAAGTTTTCGCCGCCGCCGCCAAGGCCTACCAGGTAATGAGGCTGCAGACGCAGCCGCCCGCGCACTCACTTCCCGGGCCCCTGGCAATGACCTTACCGATTCGGATCTGGACAACGAACCCCTTTTAAAATTTAAAGATATAGTCAATCACTATCAAGAGTCTCACCGCAAGTACCCGACCCCCCTCAAGGGGCTGGAAAAAGCAGGTGAGCGTCTTCTGATAAGACTTTTTACAAATATATTGCTGTGCCCGGCAGTCATGAAACACTTCGACCCCTCCTTTTCTGGCCTCTGCCCATACTGTACGGAGGTGGCTGACACCTACCATATGGTGTGGGCATGCCAGAAAAATCCTTCCCTCACCCCCCACCTCAACCCAACCCGAGAGGACTGGGAGGCGGCCCTGCTCGGCTGCCACGACCTTCCTGCCCAACAGGCCATGGTCCGTCGTACCCGAGCGGCGGTAGAGTCAAATGGGGTCCCGGAATAGGGACCCCACCTAGTATTGTGAGGGGGGTGGCGCACTAGGGGTCACCTCCCAAACTACCTCTCTGTGTAACCTGTAATAAATGCTTATCACCACCACCCACTTGACTGCTGCCATCGTGGCTCGGCGCACGAGAAATCTATCGCTCGTGACTTACGTCATACCGTTCACGAGTTCATCAGCGTCGCCGCCCTCCGCTCATGTCGTGCTCGTGTCATAGAGAAATCCTTCCCAATAAACCAGTTGTCAATGCAGCGTTCGTCCGTGTTTTCAGTGTTCCTTCTCTGTTTGTGTTTGTGTGCGTCTTCGCTGCAGGGATGATTCAAGAATGTTGCCAACTTGTCCAAAAACGTGTCTTAGTGGTAGAGAAACATACATACATAAGTATGTTTCCTTATGCACGTGCCACCGTTCGTAGCGTTCCTGGATGCAGCGCTCCTAGCCGTTCCTCTACCCTATCAGTGTCGCTTCCCACTGCCGCTATGGCCATTCTACCTTCATCCGCGACGCAACATTGCCGGTCTCAAGCATTGCAAGGAGACCGGTGCCATGAACCAGCCGCCCACCGCCTCACTCCTGATTGCCAGGCGTCCTTTCCTGGCGGAGACTGAAGCCAGGCACAGGCACGCTGCTGACAGTTTCACCTCTGACTTGTCTGTGAAGGGGTAAGCCCCGACTTTCTTACGACAAACGCAGGCAGTTTTACGGTGCGCGTAGGTCCCTGCTGGTAGCCAGGCGTATATTAGCTTTAGGCGACGGTTTCGAATGTAGTTGAAACCTTCGGGAGCGACCATACTGTGCAGTCGGTCCACACAAAACACAGGTCGCAGTTTTCTGAGCGACGACGAGAGGAGCTTTCATTGTTCAGAAAAAACGGCTGAACAGACGCAATAAAGTGCATGCCCCATTTTCACGCATGGTCAGCCTATTTAGCATGCCAACATTTTCGGCGTGGCATTAACCAACAGCGTGGCATTAACAGGTGGGCCCGGTGGCTGTGCAACCGCATACACTAACCCTTTCACCTTCATCATGGAGATTTTTCTGTTCATCGTTCGCGTGCTCATCCCCTCCCTGCTGTCTGCGCGGCCTGGAATCGCAGTGCTTCCCACGCATGCCGATCCCAGAAACAGCAACAGCCCCTGCTGCAACCCTGCAGTCATCATTTTGCCATTTCCCGGAGCGCCCCTCGGGCTGCACTGGACACTACCCTCCACTGCTGCACCTCTTTTCCCTTTCTTCTCACTTCCTCCTTTACCCTTCCTTATGGTGCGCTTTGGTTCGGGTGTGCAGCGATATACGTGAGACAGTTACTGCGCCATTTCCTTTCCTCAAAAAACAATCTATCTTCAATTTTCCATTTTCTCTAGTAGGGCACCTGTTCCTTTCCTTTTTCATTCCTTCTTTATCCCTTACGGTGCTATTTGGGTATCTAACGGGATAAGTGCGACAGTTGCTGCTTCATTTCCTTTTAAAACCAATTTTAATTTTGTGTGACCTCCACTATGGCACCCATTCTTCTTTCACTCCCACCTTCTTCCCTTCCCTTACGCACTGTTCAGGTGTCCACCGAGATATGTGAGACAGATACTGCGCCGTTTCCTTTCCTCAAAAAGCAATGCAATTTTAATTTTTTTTTTATTAACAGCAAAAGCGACTACTATGGGCATTTCATAAATCTATTTTGTTTTTAGTTCTCTCTCCTGCTATTCGTCTACGCGGAATTTCTCGTATGTATAGCTCGTGAATTATGCAAAAGCGTTCTTGTTACAGCCAGCGTCTTCGCTTCGGCGGACGCGCTTCTTGCCACGCGCGTCTCTTCTCTCACTCTTTCACTCTTTGCACATATCTTTTAAACTCTCCTCCGTCCGCACATGGCAGCGGTGGTGGCTCGGATCGAGCCAGTTGGCAGACCCGTGCACTTTCCTTGTCATCCTTCTCTCAGTCGCACCAACCATACCATTCACGTGAGTATCACCATCGCCGCAGTTCGCTAGTCTCGTGCTCGTTCCCTCAATGCAGCGTTCATAGCCGCTCGCCCGCCCCATCAGTCTCGCTGACCGCTGCCACTTCGGGCGTTCTACCTTCACTACCGACGCAGGAGTGCCGTGTCCCAACTGTTCAAGACGGTGACATGGACACGCCGCCCACTGCCTCACTCCTGATTGCCAGGCGCCCTTCCCTGGCGGAGACTGAAGCCAGGCAGAGGGAGGCTGCTGACAACTTCGACTCTGACTTGTCTTTTGTGGAGGTAAGCCCCCACTCTCTTCCAACAAACGCTGGCAGTTCTACAGGACGCGCAGTTGCCTGCTGCTCTCCTGGTGTATGTTAGCTTCCGGCGACGATGTTCGAAAGTAGTCGTGCCAGTTCGATTGGGAGTTCCGATAGTGTGATTTTCCTCCTCACGAAGCACTGCAACCAGTTGTCTGAACGACAAGGGCAGCTCTCTTTGTTCAGAAACAACAGGTTAACAAAGCGTGCACGCATAAACGTACATGCTCAGTTTGCATGTAAGTTCGGCCTATTTAGCGCATCATCATCAAGTGCGTAAGACGGGAACAAACACGGAAGACGAAAAGCCATTTTCATAAAATATTCTAGAACAACGATGAAGTCGTATGCAGCCCAGGTCGCAGCTCGCGCTCGCAGCCTGAGCTGTTCACTCACGTTGTCGCAGTTTAAACCCAGATGCGAAGCCACGGGGAAAAGCGCCTTGTATAGATAACGCTGAAAGTGGGTGGTAGGCTATAAGCGCACACGCCTTCTGAACAAGACGCCTCAAGCCGTCTGCTTTGCACTGTGCTCGAGAAGCGTCCACGGCAACGCCTATGTGCGTCCTCATTCCGCCGCGGCCGATAGTGGTGCCGGCGTTCCTCCTAAATCTGCGGCATGTTATTTTTTTTAAATTCTTGGCCACCATTCCCCGGCTTTTAGCTTACTTTAACACAATATGTCACTGATTAACGTTGTTCACTACATACTTAGCTGGGTTCAAAATGGCTTTTGCTGCCACCGCTCAGCTGAGTTGGTGCTCAACGCTAAAACGCGTGTTCGCATTTTTCGATTCTATTTCGGTAATTAATTCTAAGCATTTACTTACGCAATCTGACCCACCCCAGTACACATTCGCCCCAATACAGACGTACGAACTTAAATTTTTTTATTTCTTTGCAGAGAATCACTACACTGAGCAGGATCATTGGCCCTTAATGAAGGATTGGACCATTTTAAAAGAATGTCCGTGCTCTGAGCGCGCAGCACTTGATTATTGCACATTTGGATTACGGAGCTTTAGTCCCAAAGCCACTCAGGCTATGAGGGACGCCGTAGTGATGGACTCCGGAAATTTCGACCACCTGAAGTTTTTTAACCTGCACTGACATCACACAGTACACGGCTCTGTAGAATTTCACCTCCATCGAAATTCGACCCCCGCGCCAGGGATTGAACCTGCGTCTTTAGGGTCAGCAGCCGAGCGCCATAACCACTGCGCCGCCGCTGGGACATAAGAATAGTAGTTACGATGAACGCGAATCTACAACCAACGTACTGATTAACTCCCCTTTGTTCTCTATGCAGACACTCTTCATGTCCCAGCGCAGAAGGCGGCTCCAGTACGTCCTGCAGCCTGGCGAGCAGACAGTCGACGAATGCTGGGATTGCCGAATCAACTTCCAACTTGAGTCCAGGCCCGCAGCCCACGAAGGCTACGAGCACGATCGCTACTACTTCCTCCTCTTCTCCATCCCGGTATACAGCATGCGCCAGCAACACTCCAAGAGCAAGCCTACCACGACCCTCCACCTGGGCATCCAGATGGGGGAGCAGCTATGAATGAAGAGCGGCGCAGAGTCCACCAGCGCAGCCGCCAACCACCGGCCTTTCCCCCAAGACCAGTGGAGACTTCGTGCGCGGCTTCTGCAAGAAGCTCTTCGCCCACAAGAGCGACCGAGACGAGCACCCCCGCCTGGAGCACGTCCGTCGGCGTCGATTCAAGCATCCGCGCTGTGCCACTAGCGAATAGGCCAGCGCGTCATAGTGTACTGATTCGATACCACGTCGAAATTTGCGTCCCGCTGTAAGGGCTGGGAGCAAGAGGCGTGATTGGAATAAAAATATTGTCTTCTGTGTATATTCAGACCTCCATCCTTTAGAGAGGTAGCTTGTGACGCATCGGCAAAACACAGCGTCGCAATCCGCACTTTCGAAACCCTACCCTTCAAGCTTTGCATGCATGAAAAGGAGGCTGGTGTTGCGACAAATTAGGACCTGTTTGCACGAACGCGTTAAGCTGATATAATTGAAACAATGCAAGGTCCAAGGCCAAAGAAGAGAGCAGAGGCAAGGAGGAAATGGGCAACACAGCGAGAACACGTCGGCGCTGTGTTGTTCGTTTCCTCCTCTCCTCTGCTCTCTCCTTTTGCCTTGGGCCTTGCGCTGTTTCAATCATACCATGCATAACCAACTCGAGCATCAGTTCTTGCTTTCAAGCGTTAAGCTGAGCAATGAGAAAACGACTTCACCTTATTTCGTGCTCTTAGCATAAGTGGTTTGCTGAGACGCGTGATAAGACGCCAGCTTATCCGTCATCGTATTACAGCAGGCAGCGCGTTATTGCGGACGCTGGAGACTAAGCAATAGTGAGCTGAGGGGCCAGATTAAGCGTCCCGTAGTTACGTCCACTGTCCGGAACCGAACTTTATATCCCTATAACGCGGGCACCTTAAAGGCCTTAAAGAATCTGGTCCTTATGTTCAGAGGCGTGAAGAGTGCAGCTACACGGCACGAATTCCGCGCCTTTGCCGTTGGAAAAGAAGGCACCCGTGTGAGACCTTTACAACCCTTGTGGCGGAGGAGGTTGCAATAGCGATCGCTCTAACTCAGCCAGGTACCAAATGCGTAGTAAGCGACTGCAAAGCCGCAATTAGAAATTACAGCAAGGGACGCATCCACGAAATGGCGGCTAAATATATAAAAGACTTTATCCCAGCCCACAATATTCTAATTATCTGGACCCCAGCCCACTCGGGTCTGGTTGGAAACGAGGCCGCCCAAGGCTCGCCCGCTCCTCTTTACCCCGCGGAGCCGTGGACACCTCATACGAATTCCGCACTAAAGAGGAAACCAATACCTTTAATAGCATCACAGACATTCAGAAAAAGAACAAAAGGATCTATCCTCCTCCGGATAGATCGCTTAGCTCGGCTGAGGCCTATGACTGGAGAAGACTCCAAGCTAGAAACTTCGCATCCCCGCTCTGCAGGAGCTGGACAGGAGGTGACACGAGGGAGGATGCGGAGGTGTGCGAGTTCTGCGGCCATACCGCTACACTCGAACACATACTATGGAGATGCTCCAGTGCCCCAGGGTATGGCAGAATCAATAATGCAGAGGAATGGGAGACCATACTCAGAAGTGCCGACCTTAGCATACAACGATACGCTACCCGCCTGGCAGCAGAAGCTGCGCGACTATATCGTTGCTAGTCTTCCAGCTGCGACGCTGCCCCTCCCCGGACGCCTGCGTGCGGACCCGGAGGGGCACGGGTCTTCTTCTGGCGGAAATAAAGTTTCTTCACTCGCTTTACAACCCAAAGGAGCGGCCTTCGAGAACGCGCGATCGCAGTGGCGTCCAACATCAAAAAAATTAAAAGCAAAGAAAAAACATATGCAGCTAAGAATCTTTGAAAACATCTTTAAAAGATACGAAAAATTTCGTCATGCTTTTCGGGCGTTTGTTCATATTTTGTGTCCAGGTTTCAAGGTAGTAAAATTGTTGCAGCAACAACGAGTGCCCCTGGTGGCCAAGGCAATATACAGAATAGAATATTGTCTGAGCTTAACGAATGAACACAATAGCTCACTTTGCTTTTGAAACACTCTCTTCAGCCACCTCATGCACAACAGCGGATGCTACGCCTCAACGACTGTTTCACCTTTGTGCTGCACTGTGTAGCTGCGCTGCTTCTCCTTTGTTTTCGCTCCTTTGGTGAAAAGAGGCCTATAGCTGGAAAGGCCTTCGAGGAATGCCGTGTGACAGGGGTTTTCGAATAAGTCGGCAGCTTATCTGTTACCTTATTCGCTTAGGAAACTACCGACCCATGCTATGCGCTTAAAGATGTTTTCGATTTGTAGTGCAGTTGGATGCATAATATTATTTTATTGCCGCAATGTACACTTTATAGCATAGGATAACTGAATTGTGTGGCCAAATTTAAACACTCGGCCCTATTGAAGGTCTTTTCAAAACGCCATTAGCGCACTGTAGTTGTTTACATTTCATATGGGATGAACTCTCATTTGCAATTCGCCCATCACTAAGCAGCTGAATGTGTAACGAATTGCTGCCGCGGTGGCTTAGTGGTTATGTCACTAGGCTTCTGACCCGAAGGACGAGGGTTCAATCCCGGCCGCGGCGGTCGAATTTCGATGGACGCGAAATTCTCGAGGACCGCGTACTGTGCGATGTCAGTGCACGTTAAAGAATTCCAGGTGGTCGAAATTTCCTGAGCCCTTCACTACGGCAACTCTCATAGCCTGAGACTCTTCGGGACGTTAAACCCCCATAAACCATCATTGTATGTGCACAAGTTTCTTTGCGTCGAAAGGGGTCATAGCTGCCGATGGAAAAACATCAAAAGTTCATGGCAGTGCCGAATTTGAAACGCTCCCAATGTTCCAGAATCCCACAGCACGAACGTTTCTTCCCTACCCTGGTAGTGTACGAACACACAACGCTTATAGCAAAAGTGACTCTTACGGTCGCTTCGTGAATGTTACTCGACAGCGTATACAGTTCGTTCGGTCGAAAACCCGTCGCCGTCGTAGTGGCAGTAGTAGTAGTAGTCGGCACCACGCGTCGGAAAAAAATAACATGCCAACCATTTGCTGCATAATGTTCCAGATATATGATTCAGCGTTTCTTGCACCATAAACTACTATGTTAGAACCTAGCTTCCGGCAGGAATTCGAGCCGGCGACCTGTAATCGCGAGCTGCGGGTGTGTCAATTTACGCCCTCAAATCCAATTTTCATTTTCTACATTATGGCACCTCTCCCTTTTTCTTCTTGCTCTCCCACCTCCCTCCATTCCCTTACGGTGTGGTTCGGGTGTCCATCGATAGGATGGATGAATGGAACAAACTTTATTCTTAATAATTTTCAAGTGTTCGTGACCCTTACGGGTCACTGGGCGCCGTGGTCGATCCTTGGTCCAGCATGCCGCACTTGAATGCTGCCATCGTGACACCACATGACCGTTCCGACGTAGAGTGGGACCGTGCGGTGGTCCACGGACCCAAGGGGGGTCTAAACACACTTGCTATAATAAAGTTTTTCTCTCTCTCGGCGTACGAGAAATCGTTGCGCTTCCTCGAAATGGGACAAGCAAATTAACACCCTTTACGTGGACGCAGCAGGAATAAAGAATGGTGTCATGACTATTGTGGTCTCAACGACTACAGGGTCGATGGTGAACTGCGCCTCGGTGAAAACATCTAACCCCACTCACGCAGAGGAGGCAGCTATTGCATTAGCTGTAGCATCTAACCCCAACGCCGTTGTGCTCACTGATTCCCAGAACGCCTGTCGCAACTTCAATAACGAATTAATTCACAAGTCAGGGTTGTCATTGCTGACTAAGCATCCACCCAACCAAGCCTCAGTCATCTGGTTTCCCGGTCACCTGGAACTACCAGAAGGAAACGAAGCCGGCCACAGGCATGCCCGAGCTCTTCTATACCGGGCGTCTCCCCCTGATCACCATGAAGGGTGCCGCGACCTAATAGGTTTAGCAGTGTACGCTGACAATCTCGCGCCGTACAGAACAGCCAGAAAGAAGTACCCAACACCGCACAAATCCCTCAATAAGTTAGAAGAGAACACCCTTGGGAGACTACAAACCAACATATATCCAACACCAGCTAAATTACACCAGTGGTACCCTACACTATACTCTCCGCAGTGCGCCCCGCCGCGGTGGCTCAGTCGTTATGGTGCTCGGCTGCTGACCCGAAAGACGCGGGTTCGATCCCGGCCGCAGCGGTTAAATTTCTATGAAGGCGAAATTCTAGAGGCCCGTGTACTGTGCGATGTCAGTGCACGTTAAAGAACCCCAGGTGGTCGAAATTTCCGGAGCCCTTCACTACGGCGTCTCTCATAGCTGTAGTCGCTTTGGGACGTTAAACCCCATAAAACCAAAACCAACCATCTCCGCAGTGCCCACATTGTGGAGAGGTAGCTAACCTCTACCATATGGTGTGGGCATGCCAATATAATCCCTTAGTTGACCCCATTCCCAACCCCTCGGAGGAGCACTGGGATGCTATTCTGCTCAGCGATGATCCTGGCCGTCAGCACTGGCTGGTGGGAGGGCCAGCGCAGCAGCAGCAGCCAGTGGACTACCGGACTAGGCAGCCCACCCACATGTCCTGAGAATATTGAAGAAATGAAGATGTCTTTAATCAAACAATCAATCAATCGTCCTCGCTGGCCAGCAAGTGCTCCCACTGCATCACACTCGGGTTTATTCTTGGCTCTAAGTCTGCCTTAGGGCAGGTCCATGTGACATGCTCTAGTATAGGTTTACCCTGACACCACGGACATTCGTCTGCATATTGTGTAGGGAAATTCTTGTGTAGTTTGTGCAGGTGTGGGTAAGTACCTGTTTGTAGTCTGCGCCAGTCTACCGCCTCCTCTTTGGTGAGCCTTTTGTGTGGGGCTGCGTAGCGTTTCCGCTGACCCCTGTAATGATCGAGTATATCTGAGTACGTGGGGGTAACTGGGTCAAAGGTGCCTGTGCTGCGAAGTGTTGAGTCTGCTCGGTTGACGTACCCTCGACCTAACTCTACTGCCACGTTGCCCCTCATCCCCTCATGTCCGGGAACCCACACTATACTATGGTTAGTGTTTTTGTGCCTTATCGTCGTGTGTAGAATATGATTGGCGATGCTGTTGATCCTGCCTCTTCTGTAGTTTCTACATGCTTGTTTGGAGTCCGTCACTATTCTGAGGTTGTGTCCTGTTGCGTTGCCGGGCGATATTGCAAGAGCAATGGCGGCTTCTTCAGCTGCTTCTATTTTTGGGCTGTTTATCGTTGCGCTGGTTATTTCTTGCCCTCCTTCGTCTGTTACGACGGTGATCGCTTTGCGTTGGTATCGGTACTTTGCTGCGTTCGTGTAGACTACGTTGGGATTGTCGCTGAGTTCCCTGGTGAGTGCTCGGACTCTGGCTTGTCGTCTTTCATGATGTATATTGGGATCCGTGTGTCGGAGTATTGGTCTTACCCGGATGTTGTTTCTGTCTTCATTATTAATCTGTTCCTTGTCTCTTTGTGTGCCTAGAGGTAGCCGTAATTTCTCCAGTAGGTGTCTTCCCGTTCTGGTTTGAGTGAGTCTCTAATTGCGCACTACGTTGCGCTTCTCGTAGTTCGTCGAAGGTGTTCGATACTCCCAGGGCCATTAGTTTTTCGGTTGGTGTGGACATTGGAATCGATATGTGACTACTCCTGCGTCATTTCCTTTCCTCAAAAAAATTCGCTGTGGCTTAGCTTGGTTAAGCCCGGTAATTGCGAAAGAAATATCCGTACCTACGCCACAGTACAGCTGGTAGTGTAGCTGGTGGTGGTTCTTGTGGTTAGACTTGTGGTGATACATCGGTTATACAATCCAATCCAATCCCATCCAATCCATTCCATTCCAATCCAATCCACTCCTATCCAATCCAAAGTAATCTAATCTAACCTAATGTAATCTAATCCAATCCAATCCAGTCCAGTCCAGTCCAATCCAGTCCAATCCAATCTAATCTAATCCAATCTAAACCAATATAATGCAATCAAGGTCAAATGAAGGTCGATGGTGGTCACGGCCGCGGCACGGCAAAGGCGTGAAAGTGCAAGTAGTATTGCTATCGCAATAAAACATTACGTTCAAAGGTGTTTCCAAAGGGGCAAGGCGTCGCGCCCAACGGGCGATGGCGTTCCGTGGACTCCCTGGCATCGCTGCAAGACGCTGTTGCGTTGCACTCCTGAAGACGAAGCCTAAGCGTTCTCCAATTTTGCGGAAGCAACACTACGGTAGGTGTGAGCGATTTCGCGGAGCCCGGAGAGCCCCAACTGCGCATACGTGAGGAACGAGTATGAGACAGACACACCTTAATATCCTTTCCTCAAATACTATTTTGATTTTCTTCATTACGGCCCCTCGTTGTTTCTTCTTTCACTCCGTCTTCCTCCCTTCCTGTACGGTATGGTTCAGGGGACCACCGAGATGACAGAGAATTACTGCGTAATTTCCTTTCCTCAAAAAGCGTTGCGTTCAAATGGCAAGGCATCGGGCCGAACGGGTGGTGGTGTTACGTGGACTCCCTGGCAGCGCTACAACACGCTGTCGCGTTCCACTCCTAAAGGCGAAGCTTAAGCGTCATTAATTAACAGTTAATTTATATTTAGTCATTAGCCAGTAATTACCCATTAATTAGATATTTGTCATCAATTAGTAATCAGTACTTAATAATGTGTCATCATCCAGTGGTGGCGTCACCAGTGGCACAAGGGCAGTCAAAGTAGTGTGGAAAACGCTTTCGCCTCTACGCACTTTACACAGTCAAAGTGCCCCCTGAGATGCCGCCGTCGCTGCAATTGCCGCGCCGTTGTTTCCGCAGTGCTACTCGGCATGGTCATTGGTCAAACCACAGCCAATTTTAAGGCGAAAGCCTTTAATGGCTCATACTGTCGTGACCAAGACGTGTTAGCAAATTTCTCCGCGTTTCAGAGAGAGAGAGAGAGAAAAGGACGGAAAGGCAGGGAGGTTAACCAGGCGATGCCCAGTTGGCTACCCTACACTTGGGGAGGGGAACAAAGGGGAAAAAAGGAAAAAGAGCGGCAAGGAAATGAGTTTTCTAAGTGTCCAGCGACCACCATGTCACAGGGACAGAGGGCGCGCACTGAAAACTTAAAGATTATAGGCGGGAATGCAACCCCGAGTCCCTTAAGAAAGTCAGATTGGTCAAAATGGTCGTCACGTCACTGCGCGCGAATTTTGACGGGTGTCCACCGAAATATGTGAGACAGTTACTGCGCAATTTCCTTTCCTCAAACACAAACTGGTGTCCACCGAGATATGTGAGACAGTTACTGCGTAATTTCCTTTCCTCAAATACAATTTTTATTTTCTTCATTACGGCCCCGCTTTCTCTTTCTCCATTCACTCCACTCCCTCCCTTCCTGTACGGTGCTGTTTAGGTGTCCACCGAGTTGACAGAGAATTACAGCGCCATTTCCTTTCCTCAAAAAGCGTTGCGTTCAAAGAGCAACGCATCGCGCCGAACGGGTGGTGGCGTTCTGAGGACTCCCTGGCAGCGCTACAACACGCTGTCGCGTTCCACTCCTAAAGGCAAAGATTAAGCGTCATTAATTCGCAGTTAATTAATGGACCAACAGAATGTGAAGTGAACAATCGCGTAGCAGTATGCAGCGCTCAGGCTTTCGCCTTTCACCACTTTAGCCGCTAAAGTTCCTCGTAACTTTTTCTTACCTCTGTCGTCTTCTCTTCGCCTGAGTGGCATTTCTAAGGCGAAAGCCTTGTAAGCAGCAGTTGTCGACAGAAATGTCACGCTTTTCAGTTGGTCGAAACGGTCGTGACGTCACAGTGCGCGAATTGCAAACGGGGCCAATTGTACTTTGGCTACTAACCATGCAACCAATTGAAGGTCATGCTCCAAGTGGGACTGAGCTTAATTAATAGCTTAATCACCCAATTAGCCTAATTGGTTTTCTAGTCAGGCCATATAAATAAATAAAACCGAGTAGGAAATTGGTCGAGCTCGGGAATCGAACCCCGCTCTTCGGCGTGCGAGACGAGCGTGCTATCCACTCCGCCATGCCAGCGCGATGGTTTGGAATGAACAAAGGCGCGTCTAGTGGATACGGTGTCTTCGCTCACTCCCATCCTCCTCCCTTTCTGCTGGCGAGGTTCAGGTGTCCACCGAGGTATGAGAGACAGGTACATTTCCTTTCCCCAAAAACCAGTTTACCGACGAGCGAGGCGTAGAACCGAATGGGCGACGGCGTTCTATGGACTCCCTGGCAGCGTTGCAAGACGCTGTCGCGTTCCACACTCAGAGGCGAAGCTTAACATCTTAACCACACATCAGTGACCACACTTTAGGTCAAAAAAATGGCTGAGGCTTAGCTTAGGTTAAGCCTAGTCAGATGCGAAGCATATTGTCGCCGAGTTGCATATCGAGCACGCCGCTTGGCTAGACGTTCTTCACGCTCTTCATCAGTCTCTGTAGCACGCCGCAACTTTTGCTTCTCATTCCAACGAGCAGCCCCGTCTCCAGGAGGCATCTCTATCCCGTGTACGCCTAGCAGAGGCAGGCGCACCCCCTTGTATACCGCCGCTCCAGCATCACGTGTTCACGTTGGGAGCGCGCAAGAAGTACGCGGCTCCGGCGAATATCCTCGACAGAGAGCAGGCCACCACGCTCAGACGACTACAAACAGACACCTACCCAAGCAGAGCCATGTATCACAAAATGTGGCCGAACAGATACGCGAAAGAGTGCGTGTGGTGTGGGGGCTACTCCACAACGTACCACGCCACCTGGGGCTGCGAAAAAAGCCCTTTACTACCAAAGGTAAATAGCCCTAGTCTAGAGCAGTGGGAGGCCCTCTTGGCTGACTCCGACCCGAGCACACAGCTTATGCTGGTGACGAGGGCCAAGGCAGCGGCGGAGGCCAACGGGATCATGGACTAGGGAAGACCGACCACTGAAGCTCCACATCTATCTATCCCCATCCCCCTACTCCCTAACTCTTCCTTCTGAAAAAAAAATAAATAAATGTTTTCACTACTACTACTACTACTACAGCGCACCTAGCGGCAGAAGCAGGAAACACATTGGTCGCGACGCCTCGCGCGACGGCGCGAGCTGGGGCCCCGTTTCTCCTATGTCGTTACGTCACGCATCACGTGGTCCTCCTTGGTCGCGACGCCTCGCGCGACGGCGCGAGCTGGGCCCCCGTCACCATCATCATCAAAACGTTTCTCATCTGCTGTGACGTCACGCACCACGTGGTCTTCCCTGGTCACGACGCCTCGCGCGACGGCGCGAGTTGGGCCCCCGTTTTTCATCTGCTGTGACGTCGCGCATCACGTGGTATGACATGGAGGTCACGAAAGGTCAATGGTAACGACACCACCGCGCTCGAGGAGCTGGGTTGGGCTATTTTAGTATGCTTCGCATAAAAGTGCTCCCCTGAATTTTGACGCCTGTCCATCGAGATATGTGAGACAGTTACTGCGTAATTTCCTTTCCTCAAATACAATTTTCATTTTCTTCATTACGGGCCCTCTTTGTCTTCTTTCACTCCCACTTCCTCCCTTCCTCTACGGTGCGATTCAGGTGTCCACCGAGATGACAGAGAATTACTGCGCCATTTCCTTTCCTCAAAAAGCGATGCGTTCAAAGGGCAAGGCATCGCGCCGAATAGGTGGTGGCGTTCCGTGGACTCCCTGGCAGCGCTACAACACGCTCTCGCGTTCCACTCGTAAAGGCGAAACTTAAGCGTCATTAATTAGCAGTTAGTTAGTATTCAGTCATTAATCAGTAATTATCCATTAATTAGTGATTTGTCATCACTTAGTAATTAGTACTCGATTACATGTGACGCCACCAGTGCCACAGAAGCAGCGAAAGTGGTGCGGAAAACGCTTTCGCCTCTACGCACTTTAGACAGTCAAAGTGCTCCCTGAATTTTTTTCTTTATGTTGTTGTTGGCAGTGGCTATTTATTGTTAGTAAAAAAATTGGCAGTGCTTTCGCTCGGGAGAGAGAGAGAAAAACTTTAATTTAATAGGAATTCGGGGCACGCCCCAGGGTCCCCGCACGACCCCACTGCACTCAAGTGTTTATGTTCCTAAGGTTCATAACACTGGCAGCACGGCCGGTGGCGATGGTCTGCACGGCCGGGTCCTCCGAGCGCAGCAGGGTCTAACAGTCCTCCCAGGTCTTGAGGTTCTCTAGGTCCCGCGGGGGAGGGTCCGCCGGGCAGAGGGAAAGGATGTGGAGGGAAGAAGCGAAGGGTTCTGGGCATAGGGCGCAAGCAGGAGTGGGGAAGGAGGGATGATAGTGGGTTAGGGTAAGGGGCGAGGGGAGAGTATGTGTTTGTAATCTGCGCCAGAGTGTTGCGTGTCTGTTATCTAGGGAGGGGTGGGGCGGGGGGTAGAGCTGGCGAGAGGCTCTGTATGCCTGGGTCAGCTCACTGAATGAGTGCATGCGATCCTTCGTGAATCCCCGATCCGAGGCCACCTGAGCCCGGTTTAAAGAACCTCGTGCTGAAAGGTTGGCGGCCTCGTTTCCGGGATTCCCGGAGTACGCAGGCACCCATATCAGCTCCACTTGGCGGGGCGGGGGTGCATCGGGCGAGTCCAGTATGTCAAAAGCAGGGACATGAACTCGGCCTCGAGCAAAATTTAGAATCGCAGTTTTAGAGTCAGTTAAAATATACCGGGCTTCCGTGCGGGTTATAGCAAGTGCAATGGCGGCTTCCTCTGCAACCTCTGGGGACGTGTCTTGCGCGCGTTCCTCTGGCGATTCTTCGGCGTGTTGTCTACGCCTGGTATCATTCGATTTATAGGGTGTGTTAATCTGGTACCATTGCGCCGTTCCTGAGCAGTCAGGTATTGAGATTCATCCGTGACCGATGACGCGGAACCACTCTGCGAAGTAGAATGTTGTCGCCGGGCTGCATCCTTAGCCCGACGCTTTGCAAGGCGTTCTTCACGCTGTTCTTTCGTCTCTTGTGCACGTTCTCGCCTTCTCCCTTCTTCATGTCGCTGCTACTTCTCCTTAGAGGACTACATACCAAAGCATTCACGCCAAGGCAAGCGCGCATTTATAGACGCTTAACAGCGGGGAGCATGGGCGCCGCCATATTTGGTCACGTAACCATTCCGCCACGCTGTCTGGGAGTCCACAGAACGTTTGCTGCCACACCACGGGCAAGTGTCCCGATATTGCGTCGGGTAAATCTTGCTAAGGATATGCAGGTTTGGGAATGTTCCTGTCTGCAATCTTCGCCAATACACTGCCTCTAGTTGATTTAGATCAGGATGAGGCGGCAGATAGCGGATCCGTACCCCCTTATATCGTTGTACCAGATGTCACCCAGACTTCGCACACTTTTACGTGGGAAGCTCCCACACACCCTTAGAGCGTGTGGGGGTAGCGGTCTCGGACTCGAAGGAGATGCCCTCGACTCAGCGTGACAAACTCAGCGGAGACCAGCTACCAAGTGACAAGAGGTTTTTGGGCGTTTGGTGCCCAGCTTTCGCCGGTCGCAAGCCAGAGAATGGGTCGGAGCCAAAGGTTCACAAAACAAAACAAAGTTTATGCAGCAAAGATACGATACAGAGGATTACGCAATCACTAGTACAAGCACATACAAAGTGATTAACAAACGATGCAACTCGTGCAAAGTTAAATTAGAGAGAGAATACAATACAGAGGCAATATTGCACCTAAAGTGCACTAACACACGAGAGAGAGGTAAACAAACAAAACACAATTTGTTCACCGGGCACTGCGGCAGTCCGACGACCAGAGTTCCATGACGATGCCGTCCCGCAGACTGGCGAACGTTGCCTCGTTGGTCCGATGCTGGCCGAGTGGTGTTTTCCCCGGGAGTCGAACGGGCGCGCTTCGACGAAGCTTAAACGGCGGTTCGGACTGACTGATAGCTGTCAACGCCTTCTTTATAGACCAGATTTTTTTACCCTCGCACGCAGGCTGCGGACGCGCGCCTACTCTCGACGCCAGTCGCCATCTGTCGGCGCGCGCGGCCCGAGGGACTGCGGGTCGCGCCGGCGCCGCGCAAAGAACGCATGTTTACGTGTTCGCTTCTGCCGTTTTGTGCTCCATCAGCTAACGTATGAGGGTGTGTGCTGTGCGTCACTACTCACATTTGCCCTCTTCCAGACAGTGCTGCGGTTATCTTGTGCGCAGTTACTCGTTAACGTGACATCCGAGGGTAGTCGACCAGGTAGTGTACGGACTGGAAACCGGCACTTCGAAGCAGATTTCTGCGCTGTCGTGTCGTTTGTTGTCGCCTTTTACGTGCGATATCATCTATGATAATTTATGCATCAGAATGTAGATCTATTGATTTGACTCAGTGGAGTAGTAACTGGATAGGCGAGCTGCAGACTGAAGGTTGTCCCGACGGAGCGGGTGTTTTCGATCACCAGTACGTGTTCGGCATCCTTGCGCTGAGCTTGCTCTTGTTCCCATTCAGAACATTTCATGCACAGGATTGTAAGCACGACCGCTACCGATTTCAGCTGCTTTTTCCGCACACATGTCAGAGGTATTTGGGGGGTAAAGGTTTATCTATAGTATCTTTCTGCTGTTGGTATCTACCTTAGCTTGGTTTGGTTTATTAAGGTTTTACGTTCCAAAGCGACTCAGGCTATGAGGGACGCCGTAGTGAAGGGCTCCGGAAATTTCGACCACCTGGTGTTCTTTAACGTGCACTGACATCGCACAGTACACGGGCCTCTAGAATTTCGCCTCCTTCGAAATTCGGCCGCCGCGGCCGGGATCGAACCCGCGTCTTTTGGGCCAGTGCAGAGAGCCGTAACCACTGAGCCACCGCAGCGGTGCGGTATCTACATTATTCATAGGAAAATATGCGCGATTTCATTACATTTTCCACACTTAGCCAAACGCCTACGCAACGCTCTCACACGCGGCGAGAGCTCCTGAATAGCATAACGCGACTTCGGACCTCAGAATTAGTGAAAGCTGGATTAGCTGCTCATATCTATTCAAGCTTTTATAAATTAAGCGAAAGTACGTTTTTATGCACCAGGTTGCATAAACCATGACAAAATTTGTTTTCTGTTGGCGCTGCGACTTAGTTGAGCTCACAGCGGTAATTTGTTGAACTGGCGCGGCGACAAGAAAGCCGTTTGTGGAAGGGGGGGGGGGGGGGGGGGGGCTTTATGGCCGGCAGGAAGGAATAAGAGTGCATGGGAATTGGAACTGCATACTAGCCGCACACCTAATTCTTGATATTGAATAAAAAGTTTCTTTGCGGTGGAGCACCAAGACGGAATTCGATATAAGCACGAGCGCGTTCTAAGCGCCGGCACAATTAACCTGAATGTCAAACTAAATGTCATTAAAACGCGTCAATGTTATCGCTTTGATAACGTAAATACTTCCTGCAACACAGCCACGCAGCGGAAGTATGCTCGACAATGTTTTTTTAGCGCCCGAAGCGCGGCTATATGCAGGCGCGGCCGCGGAACTGCCGCAGCCCCGCAGTCCCCAAACAAACGCCCGCACCGCGGCGCGCCAGTCGGTGCAAAATGGCCGCGCCCAGGAGAGGCTCAAAAATCTGGTCTATAGGCTCGCTCTCCCGTCTGTTTGTTGTTCGCGCCCGAGTAGGCGCGCACATACACGCAGCATTGGCAGTGCTGTCTCCCTTTCCTCTTCTCACCGGCCGCGCGTCCCCATTGGTCAGAGGTCGGGGGTCGCATCTCGAAGTTTCGAGCGTGTTCTTGAGCGGCGCCGACGCCGACGGGCGAGGAGGACGTGTCTTAGTGCACGCAAGGCTACGCCCTTTCCCCCCCGTCAGCAGTAGAACCGACTCGCATGTTCGAGAATAATCGGCGGGGATGACTCATCTCCTCGGCGCACGCCGCGGCGGTGGAGAGAGAGGCACGCGCTCGGCGGGGCTTTCCCTCACCCCCGTCGGGCTCGCGCCGGCGAGACGCCGTGCGCGCGGCGGTTTTCTTTGTTTGTTCCTAAAATGCGCCGAATTTTGTGACACTGCCCCTTCCTTTAAGAATATTGTGTAACAATATTCACAAAACACAAAATTCGCGCGCACATGCATGCGCTCACAAAGTCTGTGGCGAATACCAAAATACATACATCAATACCTTGATGCTTTCACATACAAAACTCAATGCAATGTTCATAATCCCCATCAAAACACGCCGCGATTGCGCAGTACATTAACACAAGGCTACAAACATGGAGCACGCAACTACAAGGCACACTTTCGCCTAAACTTCCAAGTTTGGCCTACCGAGCGGGCTCGGAACAGGATTGTTTCGCTCAAGGTTTCAGTCACGCTTTTAGATCTCTTACGCACGCGACTCTGACTTTTCTTCCTGTCGCGCGTTCTAGTCTTCTTCCGCCTCATGCTGAGGCTTCTCTTGCGAACGCGGTTTTGGCTCCGCTTCCAACTCGTACTCCTGTCTGGTTTTGTGTCCAGACTTCGAGCCCTTCCTCTTGCGGCTAGCGCGTCTGTTGCGAGCAAATTTTACGCCAGTTCGCTCATAACGGCTCCGCTCCTCGTGTTCTCCTTCTCGGCGCGCGCTCTTCTGTTTTCTTTTGCGCCTCCACAAGGAGTCCTTACTGAACGCTGGGCTCGTTCCTCTGAACTTCTTTCTGACCTTGCTGCGGTGCTCGTGCAGCTCGCTTGCATTCGGCTCGGCTGTCTTCAGCTTGGCTCTGTCTCTGTTCATTTTCTTCCTGAATTTTCTCCAGGGCTTCTGCTTTTCGGCTTCACCTGCTTTGGTGGTGTCCGACTCATTTCTTTTTACTTTCTTCCAAGTTCTTTTTCGGGTCAACCCCGGTTCACTGTCAATTGCGTCATCCGCGGTGTTCTCTCGCGATGAAGCCACTGGTTCAGCTCTCTTTTGTTCTTCGAGGGCTGAGCTTTCTTCTTCCAAATCCTTTTTCTTCTTTTGGAGCCTTCCTTGTGAGGGGCATTCTGAGCCTGGCTCATTAGCCCTTGATGACTCATTCTCCTCACTTTCGCTCAGTGTTGCTTCCTCAGCTTTCTCCGATACTTTTCTGAGCTCCTCAGTTTCAGTGCAGTGGTGCTCCATTCCTTGTACTGCACTTTCTCCTTCCTCAGCGGGAAGAATTTCCTCGTCTTCCTCATAGGCAGAAATATCCTCGCCTTCCTCATCGGGAAAGCTCTCCTCGCTGCTCGAGGGTTCACTCGGAACGGTTTCCGTGTTTTCTCTGAGTGCGCTCTCCTCAGCTATGATTACTTCGGAGCATTCGTTCTCTTCGACATTTGACCGCTCTATCTCGCGGTCTCTACTGCAACCCTCAGGCGTGCAGCTCAGTGATTTGTCTCTGGAGCTCGAGCTTCTTTCGTCGTCTTGAGGCAACTTCTTTAAGGCACACTCTGACCGAGGCGTCAGTCTGGCCTTCTCCACATTGCCTACTACCTCGGTAGCAGCTACGCATTCAGTTTCCTGAGGAAGCGACACTCCGGTCTGTTCTTCACTCTCTGTGGTTGCAGCTGCAGGCACAGACTGTTCCACAACCAAACTTTGACTTGTGGAGCTACCTACAACCTCTTCCGTGGTTGCCGAGGAATTAATTTCCTCTCTCTTCCACCCGGCCTCTACGGGGGTAAGCTCCACAGGCTTCCTGACGTTGTTCAAACGCCGAATTTCAGCAATCTTCCTCTGAATGATTGCCATTTCTATTTCAAAAGCCCTTTCGGCCTCTTCCTCTCTCCTTTTACGTTCCCTCTGTTCTTCTTCTCGTTTCTTTTGCCTCTCTTTCTCAGCGGCTTCTCTAGCGCGCTGTCTTTCTTTCTCTCTCTCTTCTCGAGCCCTCTCTCTTTCCTGGTCCACCCATTCTCGAAGTTCGGCTCCGGTCATCCCCATCTGGAGACCGACCTCTACTAGCTCCTTTAGCTCCTTAAAGCTCATATTTGGAGACCGAACTCTACATTCAAGGCAGCTAATACCTCTCCACGGTGAACCTCATTAACCGCTTCAGCGCGGCACCTCACGGTATCGCTCTGCTGCTACACTCGTTTACGACCTCTTCGTAAACTCCTTCCGGCTCTTTCTCCGTTCTCTGTGCTTGCAAACACCGAACGTCCTGTCGCGGACGCCAGAATATATTGTCACCCAGACTTCGCGCACTTTTACGTGGGAAGCTCCCACACACCCTTAGAGCGTGTGGGGGTAGCGGTCTCGGACTCGAAGGAGATGCCCTCGACTCAGCGTGACAAACTCAGCGGAGACCAGCTACCAAGTGACAAGAGGTTTTTGGGCGTTTGGTGCCCAGCTTTCGCCGGTCGCAAGCCAGAGAATGGGTCGGAGCCAAAGGTTCACAAAACAAAACAAAGTTTATGCAGCAAAGATACGATACAGAGGATTACGCAATCACTAGTACAAGCACATACAAAGTGATTAACAAACGATGCAACTCGTGCAAAGTTAAATTAGAGAGAGAATACAATACAGAGGCAATATTGCACCTAAAGTGCACTAACACACGAGAGAGAGGTAAACAAACAAAACACAATTTGTTCACCGGGCACTGCGGCAGTCCGACGACCAGAGTTCCATGACGATGCCGTCCCGCAGACTGGCGAACGTTGCCTCGTTGGTCCGATGCTGGCCGAGTGGTGTTTTCCCCGGGAGTCGAACGGGCGCGCTTCGACGAAGCTTAAACGGCGGTTCGGACTGACTGATAGCTGTCAACGCCTTCTTTATAGGCTCGCTCTCCCGTCTGTTTGTTGTTCGCGCCCGAGTAGGCGCGCACATACACGCAGCATTGGCAGTGCTGTCTCCCTTTCCTCTTCTCACCGGCCGCGCGTCCCCATTGGTCAGAGGTCGGGGGTCGCATCTCGAAGTTTCGAGCGTGTTCTTGAGCGGCGCCGACGCCGACGGGCGAGGAGGACGTGTCTTAGTGCACGCAAGGCTACGCCCTTTCCCCCCCGTCAGCAGTAGAACCGACTCGCATGTTCGAGAATAATCGGCGGGGATGACTCATCTCCTCGGCGCAGGCCGCGGCGGAGGAGAGAGAGGCACGCGCTCGGCGGGGCTTTCCCTCACCCCCGTCGGGCTCGCGCCGGCGAGACGCCGTGCGCGCGGCGGTTTTCTTTGTTTGTTCCTAAAATGCGCCGAATTTTGTGACACCAGATCACGTGGGAATGCAGTAAGAACGACATTTTTCGTAAAGAACCGAGTGCAGAACAGTGGGAGAGCCGGCTCTCCAGCGGCGATCTGGGTTGCCAACAAGGTCTGATCCAGCAGGCCCAACGAGCAGCGAAGCTCAGCGGAGCCCTGGAATAGGGGCACCGACCCTGTGAGAAAAAGGAAGATGGACCTCTTCTTTCTCGTCTCCTACTAGCACAAGATCTTTCTAGAGCAATAAAAGTCTTTCCTACCTACCTACCTACCACAGAACGTCATCACCCGTTCGGCTGTACGCCTTGCTCGGCGGTAAATTGGTTTTTGAGGAAAGCAAATCTGTCTCGCATATCTCGGTGGACACCTGAACCTCGCCGTAACGGGAAGGGAGGAAGATGGGAGTGAACGAAGACACCGCATTCACTAGGCGCGCCTTTGTTCATTCCAAATCGTCGAGCTGGCATGGCGGAGTAAGCGTGCTCGTCTCGCACACCGGAGACTACCCTGCTAGTGTAGGAACGCATAACGCTTGCTAATAAGGAAAACCGACTGTTACGCGCGTTTCAAGAATGTTTTTAAGGCGAAAGCCTTTAATGCCTCATACTGTCGTTAGCAGACGCGTCGGCAGCCGTGTCGACAGACGCGTCGGCAGATTCGTCTGCCTTTCGGCGTCAATACTTAAAAGGCTCAAGGTTCCAGCATCAATAAAGGCGCATCTAGTGAATACAAGGGCTTCATAAATAAAATAAAAGGAGTAGATTGAAGAAAAATAAAAAATGAAAATAAGAAAATAAACAAAAATAAAAACAACAAAAGTAAGATGTGGAAATAAAAATACAAAACAATAAAATTAAGAAAAGGAGTAAAATTAAATAAAAAAACAAAATATGAAAAATAAAAAGTAAATAAATGCAAACAGTGGCCAGGAAACGCTTTCGCCTTGCAGCACTTTAGAGAGCCAAAGTGCCCCCTGAATTTTTTTTTCTTTTTGTAGTTCTATCAAATGCGCTTACGTGGCATTTCCTCCTCCTTTGCATGGCTCGTGACTTACGTCATATCGATCACGCGTTGCTCGCCCTCGCCCCCGTTCTCTCGAGTAGCACTCGAGCCGTCGCTGATTGGTTGCCTCGATGCAGCGTTCCTAGCCCTTTCTCCGCCCCACCAGTACCGCTGACCGCTGCCACGTTGGTCGTTGCGCCTTGATTGCCACCGCAGATATGCCACGTCCCGAGTCCTGCAAGAAGGTCGGAGACATGGGCCTGGAGACCGCTCCCTCGCTCCTGATTGCCAGCCGTACTCCTTCGCTGGCCGAGACTGAAGCCATTCACGGGCAAGCTGTCGACAGCTTCGACTCTGACGTCTCCCGTGTGGAGGTAAGCCCCGACTTAAGACAACTGCCGGCAGTTCTACAGAACGCGAAGGTGCTTACTGGTCTCCCGGAGTGCGTGTGCTTCGGGCGGCGATGGTCGAATGTAGTCCTGTCATTTCCATCGGGAGCGCCGATAGTGTGCAGTCGTTCCGCACCAAGCTCAGGTCGCATCCTCTGAACTACAACGAGAGCAGCTTCCATTGTTCAGAGTGAACACCTGAACAATACGCATAAACAGTGTAGTGTATGCCCCATTTACACGCATGCTAGGCCTATTTAGCTTACCAATATTTTGGGCGTGGTTTGGGCATAGCATTAACAAAGAAGCAAGAGGAAATTTTGGAGTATGCTTAAGCTTTGCGTTTGAGGGAGGGACGCCAATGCGTGTTGCAGCGCTGCAAGGGAGTGCACTGAACGCCATCGCCCGTTTGGCGCGACGCTTGACCGATGGACAAGTCGGAAATTGGTTTGGTTGGGTTTGATTATTGGGGTTTAACGTCCCAAAGCAGCTCAGGCTATGAGGGACGCCGTAGTGAAGGGCTCCAGAAATTTAGACCACCTAGGATTCTTTAACGTGCAGTGACATTGCACAGCACACGGGCCTCTAGAATTTCGCCTCGATCGAAGTCAGCTGCCGCGGCCGGATCGAACCCGCGTCTTTTGGGTCAGCAGCCGAGCGCCATAACCAGTGAGCCACCGTGGCGGGGTTTTGAGTTTTGAGTGAAGGAAATTACGCCGTAAAAGCCTCACATGTCTTGATGGACACCTGAAGCGTGCATGATACGCAGCCCCCTATTAAGGTCGCCGGTTCAAATCTCTGCCGTGAGCTAGGCTCTAACTTAACTAGTCGGTCTACACTGAACTAAACGTTGAATCATTTGAAACCATTCGGAACATTCTGCGGCAAACCGTTTGCACGATACGATTTTTTTCCGACGCATGGTGCTCAAAACAACTAGTACAACGCCGACGGCTTTTCAACCGAGCGAGCTGTTTACGCTCTGGCGTAAAAGGTTTTCATATACTTGCATTCTACAACAACGATGAAGCGGAGCGCCGGTCAAGCTCCCGCTCCTTGAGCTGGTCATCCGTGATGATCTGATCGGGATCGTTCCGCACTTCCCGTTATCGCAGCTTGATCACAGTTGCGAAGCCGCACGATAAAGCGGCCCGTATCCACAGCGCTGAAATCTGTTGGTAGACGATAAGCGCACATCCCCTCTGAACAGCAATTTTTGGCCGACCGCATCGCTCCGTGCTCCACCAGCGTCCATGACGAGCGTTGCTTTGCCGTCGTCCCGTCGCTACCGAAGTTCGTGACGCCGTTGCTGCTCCGTATACAGCTGAATCGTTTAATTTATGCATCTTCATTCTTCGGCTTTTGTCAAGACATCTTGATGCAATCTGTGATTCATTCTTGACAATCGCTCTGATGACATGGCTCTGTACGAAAGGTCTCTAGCACTAACGGCTGAGAAGAGTCAGCTTAGTCCTGGGAACGTGCAACGCTTTATCATCGCACCATCTGACGTAGAAAAAAGTGAAATGATGCGCTTAAAGGTGTCGATATGGCCAAATATATACTCTCTTAACACATGCCGGCGACGGTAGGCGCGATTGAGTGATCACGATGTAAATCTATGACGTAGTACTGACTCACCGACCCCCTTTGCTCCCCGTGCAGCAACTGAAGATGTCCCAAAGCAGAAGGTGGCTCCAGTACGTCCTGCCGCTTGTGGACCATCCACGAGTGCTGGGGTTGCCGAATCAACTTCCAACTTCGGACCCGGCTCGCAACCCACACAGTATACGCGCATGATTGCAACGCCGACCTGCCTCCGCTACGCCCCGGTGTGTCAGCTGTGCCTGCAACACTGCAACGGCCAGAGAAGAGTGGCTCTCTCCTTGGATCGTACGTCGGGGAGCAGTTGTGATTTAAGTGTGGGATTCAGTTCCCCAATGCAGCCACTGCCACGGCGCAACAGCACTTTCACGAGACCGGCGGATGCTTCCTGCGCGGCTTCTGCGGAAAGCTGCTGGCGTGCAAGAGCTACCGTGACTGGCACCTCGGTCAGGAGCACGCTCTCCTGCGTCAACCGAGGCGCTGGCGTTGTCGCACTGGCGACTGCGCAAGCGCGCAAAGTTGCGACAATTTCCATTTCACGCCAAAATTCGTCTGGAACTAATGGCTCGCAGCGAATGGCGTGGTTTTATTAAAAGCATTCGTATCTGATTATGTTGAAGCCTGCATCTTTTAGAGCGGTCGCTCTAAGTGCGACGAGTTGACGAAGCCCGTCGTCTGAGCCCGCTCCTCCTGGGTTTTCATTCAGTCATTCAGTCATTCATTCATTATTTCCCATTCTCACGGATGGCGGAAGCAAAGGTAAGAGCCGCATGCAAGCAGCTCCAGGAACCCTCTACTCCCCTACAAGCAACAGATGCGGAAGGCATGCCCACACTTAAAACATACTGAGTGCTTTAAAACACGTGACTGTTCTAAAAAAAAATTAGGGGCGGTTCAGCTGCTCTTGAACCTGGTTAGAGAGTGAAAGCTATGGCGTATCGGGCAGCTATACGCGGCTTGACGTGTAACGTTCAGCGCGTTCCGGACACTGGATAGCAGCGCGCGTTCCGGCCACAACATTGTCAGCGTTAACGCAAGCAGGCCACATCTCTCTCTCACCACCCCACATACCTCCAAGCGCGATTCAAGCGTCGATTGACCCAGGGAGCCCTTTATCTGCACTTCCTTTCCTTAAAAAAATTAAGAGTCTGAACCGCCAACCCCAGTGAACACAATGTGCGCCGACGGCCTATGGCTTCAGTGCTGCGTTTCTGCCACAACGTTGTCAACGCCAACGCATGCAGCGCAACATCTGTAACTACCGCCACGTAGCTTAAATCACGACAGACGTGTACACTGTCCCAGGGGGCCAGTTATGCACCTTAATTTCATTCGCTTTATCTGTTGGCAACGTGTCATGTATTTTGGTTATGAAGGCTACTAGAGCATTAAACCTGCGGCCACGGTGAAACTGGCTTTACCCAGCGCAGGGAAGCTTTCGCTTCGAAACAGAAATCGTAATCCAGCGCAAAATGTACAGCAAGCCGTAAGCATATTACACCACAGCGTATACAGCTTGCTCGGTCGAAAAGCCGCTGGCGTAGTGTTGTAGGCGCCGCGCGTCGGAAAAAATCGTGTCATACCAACCGTCTGCCGCGTAATGTCCCGGATGATGTCATACTATTCAGCGCTTGTTGCAGCATCGACTTATTATTTTATGTAGAGCCTAGCTCACAGCATGGATTCGAACGTGTGGCATATACTCGGGGGAACCGGTGACCCATAATCGGGGGCTCTCTATCACGCGCGGTTCGGTACTCCGCTGACCTTTACTGCGTTATTTCCTTCCTCAGAAAAAAATCCGATTTGTCCAACGGGCAAGGCGCTGGCGGTGTAAAACATTTTATTATGCGTAGCATATTGCAATCACTCAGTCCAGCCCTTGGGCGCGGCCGGGCAGCCACCAAACGACGTGACGTGACGTCACGTGGTTTGGTGACGTCACGTTATTTCTGTTGTCTGTAATAAAAACTTTGTAAGGGTAGTGTCATGGCACATTACCACGAAGGGGCATAGTCCAGGGTTCATAGAGGTGTCTACTCCTACCAACTTCGTTTCTCCTCCTCCTTTGGTTTATGTAAATTGGTCTCCGGAATTATTTCGGCCACCTGGGGATCTTTAACGTGGTGACGTCACCAAACGACGTGAAAAAAATTAAAAAAGAAAAGGGAAAAAATATAAAAGAACAAAAAGAAGAAGAAGAAATAAAAAAAAGGACGGCTGAGCATGGTGGCGGTTGCCACCGCCCCGTTTCAAAGGGGGCGCTCCTATCCATCCATCCATACGTCACGGAGGAAAAGCTGCTGAGAAAATCGAGTGCCGCCAAGCAATACCTCGCGCAAAAAGACCGCGCAATATGCAACGCATTCTTGGCTTAACCAAGCTAAGCCTGGGCATCTTCTTTATACTATGTACAAGAGAGGTATTCCTTGGACCGGACCTGAAGGGCCCGGCCCTCACAATCACTAGGAGGGATCCCTAGTCCGCGACCCCTGTGGCCTCCGCGGCGGCCCGGGCTCTTGTCACCAGGGCTCGTTGGTCCTGGAGAGTTGAGCAGCCGACCAGGGCAGCCTCCCAATCCTCTCGGGTAGGGTGGGGGTGGGGTGGGAAAATCGGTAGCCGGATCAGGCGGCGAGAGAGGCGATGCCCGGTGGTTAAGCGCGCGGGCGGTAGCGTCCGCTATCTTATTTCCCTCTATCCCCGCATGTGCTGGGGCCCAGATGATGGTCCGCCGGGTTTGGAAATTCCGGTACTCACATCTGTGTAAAATTTGGAAGGCACGATTTGGAATTTGTAAATAAATTGGTAAATTGGTTTTTGAGGAAAGGAAATGGCCCAGTATGTCTCACATATCTCGGCGGACACCTGAACCGCGCCGTAAGGGAAGGGAGCAATATCTCTCTTGTAAATAGTATAAATAAACGTTTTACACCACCAGCACCTTGCCCGTTGGGCAAATCGAATTTTTTTCTGAGGAAGCAAATGACGAAGTAAAGATCAGCGGAGTACCGAACCGCGCGTGATAGAGAGCCCCCGATTATGGGTCGCCGGTTCCCCCGATTATATGTCACACGTTCGAATCCCTGCTGTGAGCTAGGCTCTACATTAACTAGTAAGCCTACCATCAGCCATGCATGCTGAATACGCCGGTTCGCGTCCTCAAATTTGTCGCTGTCCGAAATTGCGGCAAGCTTCCCTTCAGTCGGTGATAATGACTCGGGGCGCTGGATCCGCGGCTTCGAGTGTGATAGCAACTTCCTCCGCGAATGTAATGCTGGGGCACGGAAGGTGAGGCCCTGAACTGGGTTGTTTTAGTGGACGACGGCAGCCGTGTACAAACCTCCATGGTGTGTACCGGTCGCGTCCATGTAAAATACCCCTGGTCGAGCACCATACTGCTCGGAAATGGCCTGCGCTCGCGCGAGGCGGCGGCCATCATGGGCATCTTTTGTCATGTTATTGGGGAGGGGGCGAACCTTTAGTGCGAAGCGCCAGGCCTCGGGCATGGATATCCGCTTCTCCTCTTGGGTTGTGTAATTGATGTGGAGGCGGGTCAGTAGGCGGCTACCCGCACGTGTTTTGCTTAACCGCAAGTATTGATTGCTGAGATGAGCATCGCGTAGCTCCCCAAAGGTGTTCGTCATCCCCAGGCCGAGGAGACGTTGGGTAAATGTTGCAATTGGGAGGTCGAGACCTCTCTCATAGATTTTGCGGAGAATCACTTCGAGATTTCGAGAGCGTTCTCATCGCATTTGCGCAGGTGGAGGTACGGTGCAGAATACAGTATTCTTTGCATCGGAACACCCCCCCCCCCCCCCCCGTTTGTTTGATACCCGGTGGACCATAAGGCCCACCTGATCTCCCACCTTGCGGAGCTTCTTCAGCGTGGTGTCAATCTTCTGGTTTCTGTGTTTGTAGTGTCCCAATACTCTGATTTCTTCATGTTCAGATATCGGGCCACTAAGCAGGGAGAGGGAAATCTTGGTTGTGCACTTTGGATTGGGACGTATGTGCACGAATTCCGATTTTCTCGGGGAGCACTCAAGGCCGCAGCGGCGGGCATAATCGTCCACAATAGCCGCCGACTGCTGCAGATTGGCCTCGATTTCTCCAACCGATCCGTGTGTTGCCCAGAGGGTGATGTCGTCCGCACACAGGGCATGCTGCACGCCCGGGACCTCACCCAGCAGGGTAGGGAGCTTCATCATGGCCAGATTGAAGAGAAGAGGCGAGAGAATTGCTCCCTGCGGAGTCCCTCGCGTACCAAGTTGGTACGGGCCATGTTCACTATCTAAGGATTCCCCCTTTACCTAAGAACATGCACCCAGAAATAAACAAAGGAAGAAGACAAAACGGGCAGAGGTGATAGAACGCATCTACGGTGACAAGCCTCAGGAGAAGGTCGCCTACGTAGACGCAGCAGGCGATAGACATAGTCAGTACACGACCGTCGCGGTAGTGAACGGAGCCGGTAGCCCCATCACTGCCGCAACTATCCTAGGGACAAACACTGAGACGGCGGAGGAGGTCGCAATAGCACTAGCTTGCGTCGGTTCCAAAGCTAAATACGTCATAAGCGACAGCAAAGCTGCAGTCCAAAATTTTAGTAGAGGGAGAGTCTCTCCCCTCGCTACCAAAATTTTAAGACAAGCGACATTGAATAGAATAATCAATATAATCTGGACCCCCGCGCACGAATCTGTCCGTGGCAACGAAACGTTCCACGAGGTAGCTCTAGGTCTCTACCACCGAGCTGCACAACACGGGCCACCGCTCGCAGATCGCGGGAGAGACGGGCGACTACAGAATATTACAGACAACATCGCAGGCACTTTCCCCCGCCTAGCATAACACTCAAC
The DNA here is from genome assembly GCF_055824585.1 of Amblyomma mixtum. Taxonomy (NCBI): domain Eukaryota; kingdom Metazoa; phylum Arthropoda; class Arachnida; order Ixodida; family Ixodidae; genus Amblyomma; species Amblyomma mixtum. The sequence goes on along the minus strand of NC_143015.1, from coordinate 85,118,647 downwards.
AATCAACAGGCGGTGGCGTGGAGGCGTCTACAAACAGATGTCTACCCACACCCAGTTCTAAGGAAACATATCATTCCAGAAATAGAGGACGATAAATGCAAGAAGTGCGGAGCGAGAGGGTCCCTCGACCACATAATATGGGAGTGTAGCCAATCTCCAGGCGGGGCAAACAACATTAATAGTAGAGACGTCTGGGAGACCTTGCTCCGGAGCTCGGACCCTGAACTCCAGCTCACCGCCGTCCGACTGGCTGAAGAGGCCGCCGGGATACAAGATCCTGGCCAGCATCTGACGCGACTACCCCATGCGGCCGGATCTCTCCTGATCCTCCTCCCTCACCTGAGGATATAGGACAGGGGAGGTCTGGGTGAAGTAGTCTCATTCTGTTGGACAATAAAGGTTTTCACTCACTCACTCACTCACTCACTATCTTGTAGTCGGATATATGATTGCCGATCTGTGAGAAATTGCTTGGAATGTGTTGTATCCACAGTCAACTAGGGACAGGTGGGAGAGGATGGTATCATGAGTCACATTGTAGAAAGCACCCCGCAAGTCCAATGCGAGGGCCACCTTGTCGTAGCTAGGGCGCTGGACAGGATCAAGAATCTATGTATTAAGTTGCAACCGCCCATTTTGTGCGGACCGGTGTGGGCGGAACCCGTACATAGTGTCTGCAAAGCCATTGTGCGTTTCTAGGTAGATGGACAGTCTATAACGGACCATGGTCTCCATCAACTTCCCCACACAAGTCTTGCCGAACTGGCGATGGCTTTCCTTGGGCTCCCGGCAGCGCAGGAACACGCTGTCGCGTTCCATACTTGAAGGCCAAGCTTACGCGTCCTCTAATTTTTACGCTGAGTAGTAGTAGTAGTAGTGAAAACATTTATTTTCTTTTTTTTTTAAAGGAAGAGTTAGGGAGTAGGGGGATGGGGATAGATAGATGTGGAGCTTCAGTGGTCGGTATTCCCTAGTCCAGGATCCCGTTGGCCTCCGCCGCTGCCTTGGCCCTCGTCACCAGCATAAGCTGTGTGCTCGGGTCGGAGTCAGCCAGGAGGGCCTCCCACTGCTCTAGACTAGGGCTATTTACCTTTGGTAGTAAAGGGCTTTTTTCCGCAGCCCCAGGTGGCGTGGTACGTTGTGGCGTAGCCCCCACACCACACGCACTCTTTCGCGTATCTGTTCGGCCACATTTTGTGATACATGGCTCTGCTTGGGTAGGTGTCTGTTTGTAGTCGTCTGAGCGTGGTGAGAAGCTGCAGATGCCCGTGTACTGTGCGATGTCCGTGCGTGTTAAAAGAACCCCAGGTGGTCGAAATTTCTGGAGCCCTTCACTACGGTGTCCCTCATAGCCTGAGTTGTTTTGGGACGTTAAACCCCAAGAAACCAAGATAACTTCATTTTCTTTGTTCAGAAAAGTATGTGGTACTATTTTTTCATACTCAACGCACCTATTGAGACAGCCTTAGCTTTCTGCAGCTTTGTGTTTCTCATATTTTATCCGGAATTTGCCACTGAACGATAAACCGTGAGGTAAACAAGATAAGTCAGTGGATGCGCACAGAAGCTTCCTCGCTTCTCCAACAAACGCGGAGGTCTACGAAGCACACATGCGTTGCGACTCGCACATGCTTTCGTTACGAGTCGAATACTCTATTCGACCCCCTACCTTCACTTACGCAAGCAGGACGAAGATGTCTTGGAGGTTACGCTCCGTAAGATCATCAAAAGGGCGGTCGACCTTCCGACCTCCACCTCCAACGCGAGGCTCCTCGCGCTGGGAGTGGTGAACACCTATCGGGAGCTGCAAGAAGCGCACCTCACCAACCAATACACGCGGCTTGCCCAGACCGTGTCCGGTCGTCGCCTTTTGGACCGACTACACATTCAACACAACCATCACACAGAGGAAAGGGTACGAGTGCCCGAAATGTGGAGATGCGCCATCCACGTTCGACCCCTTCCTACAAAAATGTCCAAAGAAGACCATAATGGCCGGCGGCAGGCGCGGGCGGTTCCCTCCACCGCCATTATGGCAACAAACACGGTGTATTTTATACGTACGTGGCCGGCCCGCACCGCAGTAGGGGGGGGGGGGGGATGGTACACGGCCGCGTTCATACACCAACAAATACAGGTGGACGGGCTCACATTCAAAGCTCCCAGCGCAACTCACACTGAGGAGGTAGCCACCGCCCTGGCGGCCTCTCACCCTCAGGCGCAATATATCCTCTCAGACTAGCAAGGAGCTTGTCGAAATTACGAGCTGTGTTGGGTCTCCCTCACAGCTTATCGAATACTTCGGAACGCGGCACGGGACCGAGATCCTACGCTCCGCTACTTAGTCTGGACTCCGGGCCACCGAACACCAACACGGATCCAAACAGGGTGTATACTACGTTGACGTGGCAGGGCCGTCGCCCAATGGATTCTACACGGCCGCAGTAGTTCACCAGGATCAATGCGTTAACGGGCTCTCCTTTCGAGCTCGAAATGCAGCACAGGCCGAGTAAGTAGCCATTGCGCTTGCCGCCTCGGACTTGAATTCGAAGGTAATCGTGACAGATTCGCGTCGAGCCTGTCAACACTACCTGGCTGGCGAGATTTCACCTTTAGCCTACAGTATATTAAAGCGCGCAGTGAGGGAGTCGGACCCTTCGCCCAAACGCATAGTTTGGACTCCAGGCCATCAGGGCGTTAGAGGTAATGAGGCTGTGGACGCGGCTACCCGAGCGCTTACCTACCGGGCACCTCATCCAAGCTCTTCCGGCTCGGAGATTGTGCAACCGCTTCTGCGGTTCAGAGAAATTCTGGACTACTATTGCGAACGCCATCGGCTTTTCCCGGTCCCGGCTAAGGGCCTAAGTAAAGCTGATGAGCGAACTCTGAGGCGCTTGCAGACCAACACTCTGTTGTGTCCTGCAATAGTGAAACATTTCGACCCCGAAATTGATGGGCGCTGCCCTCACTGTGGGGAAGTATCCGATACCGTCCACATGGTTTGGGCCTGTCAAAAGAATCCTTCCCTTCCCCCCAATCCTTCCCCTTCCCGAGAGGCATGGGAGGCAGCCCTGCTCAACTGCTCGGGGCTGGAGTCTCAAAGGGCTCTAGTCCAACGGGCGCGAGTAGCGGCTTTGTCCAGCGGGGTCCCGGACTAAGGACTCCACCTATGTAAAGGGCCATTTTTGGTCTACAAACTCTCCTTTTGCTTATTAAAAAGTCTTCGCCGCCGCCGCCAAGGCCTACCAGGTAATGAGGCTGCAGACGCAGCCGCCCGCGCACTCACTTCCCGGGCCCCTGGCAATGACCTTACGATTCGGATCTGGACAACGAACCCCTTTTAAAATTTAAAGATATAGTCAATCACTATCAAGACTCTCACCGCAAGTACCCGACCCCCCTCAAGGGGCTGGAAAAAGCAGGTGAGCGTCTTCTGATAAGACTTTTTACAAATATATTGCTGTGCCCGGCAGTCATGAAACACTTCGACCCCTCCTTTTCTGGCCTCTGCCCATACTGTATGGAGGCGGCTGACACCTATCATATGGTGTGGGCATGCCAGAAAAATCCTTCCCTCACCCCCTACCTCAACCCAACCCGGGAGGACTGGGAGGCGGCCCTGCTCGGCTGCCACGACCTTCCTGCCCAACAGGCCGTGGTCCGGCGTACCCGAGCGGCGGTAGAGTCAAATGGGGTCCCGGAATAGGGACCCCACCTAGTATTGTGAGGGGGGTGGCGCACTAGGGGTCACCTCCCAAACTACCTCTCTGTGTAACCTGTAATAAATGCTTTTCACCACCACCCACTTGACTGCTGCCATCGTGGCTCGGCGCACGAGAAATCTATCGCTCGTGACTTACGTCATACCGTTCACGAGTTCATCAGCGTCGCCGCCCTCCGCTCATGTCGTGCTCGTGTCATAGAGAAATCCTTCCCAATAAACCAGTTGTCAATGCAGCGTTCGTCCGTGTTTTCAGTGTTCCTATCAGTGTCCTATCTACCCTATCAGTGTCGCTGCCCACTGCCGCTATGGCCATTCTACCTTCATCCGCGACGCAACAGTGCCGGTCTCAAGCATTGCAAGGAGACCGGTGCCATGAACTAGCCGCCCACCGCCTCACTCCTGATTGCCAGGCGTCCTTTCCTGGCGGAGACTGGAGCCAGGCACAGGCACGCTGCTGACAGTTTCACCTCTTACTTGTCTGTGAAGGGGTAAGCCCCGACTTTTTTACGACAACCGCAGGCAGTTTTACGGTACGCGTAGGTCCCTGCTGGTAGCCAGGCGTATATTAGCTTTAGGCGACGGTTTCGAATGTAGGTGAAACTTTCGGGAGCGACCATACTGTGCAGTCGGTCCGCACGAAACACAGGTCGCAGTTTTCTGAGCGACGACGAGAGGAGCTTTCATTGTTCAGAAATAACGGCTGAACAGACGCAACAAAGTGCATGTCCCATTTTCACGCATTGTCGGCCTATTTAGCATGCCAACATTTTAGGCGTGGCATTAACAGGTGGGCCCGGTGGCTGTGCAACCGCATACACTAACCCTTTCACCTTCATCATGGAGATTTTTCTGTTCATCGTTCGCGTGCACATCCCCTCCCTGCTGTCTGCGCGGCCTGGAATCGAATCGCAGTGCTTCCCACGCATGCCGATGCCAGAAACAGCAACAGCCCCTGCTGCAACCCTGCAGTCATCATTTTGCCATTTCCAACTTTTGGCTGGAGCCACGGTTCCTCGGCCGGAACCCCGTCAACGCAGCCGCGTCTGTCTTCGCGAAGTCGACAGCTACCTGTGGACACCACTCACACACAGGTGGGGCAACATTTACGCATTTTAGGGCCGATCCTCACTTGCGTCTCGTGGCGACGGCGCTAGGCCTAACGCCTACGCCGACGCTCGGCCGTGAGTGAGTCGCCCACCCGTGTCAAGATGGCTGCCCAAAAAGTACAACGCGGTTACGACCCGGACGCCATGGCCTGGTCCGAGGTTCCCTCAGCTCCAACGCCTGAGAGTCCGGATTCTGCGCCCATCGAGAACCCGAGGCTCTTCAAACTAGTGGAACGCCGCTCCCGCAAGCGGGACGCCGCCTCCAAGAAAGCGGACGCCACGTCGGCAGGCCGCTCAACACGGCACAACGCTGCTGCGCGCGCTGCAGCGCTTCACGGAGAGGCCCAGTCTAAGACGGGACCCTCTTGGAAACCAAAGCCACTGCCGCGTCTTCATCCAGAAGACATCGTGATCATCCTGAAGCCCTGGGTGACCGTCGCTCTGAGGGATGTCTACCAACATGGCGAGCTGGGAGCAGCGTTCGCGGCCTACCTGGGCGCCAAGGCCGCAGCATCCCTCAGCCTGCTCCCCACATGGGAGCAAAACCTCATCGTCGCAGGCACCCGAGAGCCGCACGTCGCGGACAAGCTTCTGCGGGATTTTCAACTAACATCACCGAAGGGCCAGCTCTCTATGTACGGCCAGTTGAAACTCACTGGAGACGTGTGCCGCGGCGTCATCACCGTGGTCAAGCACGAGACCAGTGAGTCCCTCCAAAACAAGATGCAGTGGCGTGCTGGAGAGCTTGCCGATATCCGCAAGCTTGGCAAATCCGACGTCGCGTCGCTCACCTTCGTGGGAAAAGTGGTGCCGCGATATGTGCACTATAACTCTGAGGTGACCCTTGTGCGTGCGTACAAGAGAACCATTCCGGCCTGCGTGCGGTGCGGCACTGTGGGCCACCGAGCAGACACCTGCCCCTCCCCGGATTAAAAGTGCGGCCTGTGTGGCCAAACGGCGCCGACCGTCGACGGAGTCAAGGCGCCGCATGAATGTACTCTGTCCTGTGCAGTCTGTGGGCAAGCCCACGCTACCAACTCCCGCGACTGCACGGGAAAATTCCGGCAGCTCAAGGTGCATGGCCCCAAGGCTAAACGCCCAGAGGTGCCAAAAAACCAGCGACCTGGCAAGCAGCCAAGTCATCCAAAACCAGGTGCCGGTGGCGGAACGCCGCGTGGTGCTCACGGCACCGACCACAAGACATCGTCACCTTCTTCACCGTCGGTGAAGCCGGCGCCCGGGAAGAAGACGGCGCCTCCACCGCCCAGCGGCAGAGACACTGGCCACTTCCCGGCCCTCAAGACAATTGGCGCTGCCGACGCCCGGGCATCAGCGCCTCAACACGACAAACAGGTGAGCAGCTGGGCTGAGATCGCCTCCTCTTCCTCCCATCCCTCACCCTCCCCCGAAACCGTCTCCGCACTCTACGCGGAGTACAAAAAACAGATAGACGTGCTCCGGGCACAGAATGAGCTTTTGCTCAACAAAATTCAAAATTTAGAGTCAAAATTGGCGTCCGCCGCACCGAGCCCGCAGAACTCGGACGCAATGGAGAGCGACGCGGGGATCTCGCCTGCCCTCGTGACAGCCATCTCTGCGATGGAGGAGCGCTTAACCTCTAAATTGCGATATATGATCGAGACCGCCATGGACCAGATCTTGACAAAGGTCAAATCTGCCGTCCCCGCGGTGGTCTCAAAACACATCTCGGACAACCCCCGCCTCCTCCGTCGGACGGGACCCATTAGGGACGTATCCCGCCCTTCAAAATTCAACCGTCTGATTATTGATTCGGACAATGAGGACAGCTGCCCCGCTCCTTCCGTCATCACCCCCTTGATGGCGCATGTAGCTGGCTCTGAGGCAGCCAATCCCTCCTCCTCCCCCCCAAGAATTTTAAATCATGGCGAGACACCTTAATCAAAGGAGTTCCGCCATATCCAATTCGGCCATGTCAACTTCAATAACACAGTGGAACTGTAGAGGCTTTAAGGACCGCACTAAGCGGGCCAATTTCCGCCTCTACCTTGAAACATTCGAGTCCTTACCAGCCGTGGTTGCCCTCCAAGAGCCAGGCCTGGGCGCCACAATTTCAAATTACACGACGTTCCAACAGGATCCCGCGTCTTGTCTTCTCGTTCACAAAGACTACACAGCCAACCTAGTGGATCTCGACCTCCAACTAGAGTACTCTTATGTAATGGTGACCCTCCTACCAGTCCGCCGCAGGGACCCACCGTTGCATATACTCAACGTGTACTGCTCTCCCAAACTAAAGCGAGTGACTTTTGCGGACCTCTTTAGCCGCGCGCTAAGAGTAGCGGGCCGCGATCCGCTGCTGATTGTGGGCGACTTTAACGCTCCCAGTCAGCAGTGGGGGTATCGCAAGGAGGAGTCGCGCGGGCGTAAGCTGGCGGAGCTTGCGTCCACGTTGGGCCTCACCCTCCACACGGACCCTGTCCACCCAACCCGGCTAGGAAATTCCGTGACACGGGATACGTGTCCGGACTTAACCTTCACTCGCAACATACGACACGCAGACTGGCTCAACACCGAGGAGACCCTCGGTAGCGACCACTGCATCATTAACACTACACTACGCACACGCCCCCTCAAGCGTCCCAGAACACAAGCCCATATCCCAGATTGGACGAAATTCAGGCAAAATTTTAACTCACTTGATAACACACCCATTTCCGCGCAAGGCTACACAGCATGGTCCCAACAGCTGCTGGCAGACCTTTCCTCGCATGAAACACACATCCAGCTCTCAGAGGCGGTCACGGACGTGGATAACCACCTTCTACACCTCTGGGAAGCCCGTCGCAGCCTCGTCCGCCGTTGGCGACGCCAGAAACACAATAGAAAGCTTAAAGCTCGAATTGCCGAGCTTACCCAGAAAGCGGCAGAGTACGCGGCCCAACTCGCCGACTCCAACTGGGTAGATAGATGCAACACGGCCGCGCGACAAATGTCCAGCCGAAACACGTGGCGTCTCTTTCGAGCCCTAATCGACCCAACACAAACACGAACCGAAACACAAAAACATTTGCACCGAGCCCTGCACGCTTTTTCTGGCAACACGACTCAACTGGCACAGAAACTTCGGGACCAGTATCTGTGTACAGCCCAAGACCCCCGTGGATCTGCGTACTCTTATGCAAGCAGAGAGAACACGGAGCTGGATCAACCTTTCCAGCTCCATGATCTGCGGGCGGCTCTCGCCAAAATGAAACGGGGCACTGCGCCAGGACGGGATAAGGTCACCGTCAAGCTTTTGACGAACCTGCCCGACTTGGCATACCAGTCCCTCCTGGAATACGTCAATGCGATTTGGCGCGGGGACACCCCCCTGCCAATCGAATGGAAAACGGCTTTGGTCACTTTTATTCCTAAAGCTGGCAAACCAATTGACACAGATAACCTCCGCCCCATCTCTCTCACCTCATGTGTGGGCAAACTAATGGAGACGATGGTGCGGGATCGGTTATCTACATATCTTGAAAACAAACAAGTCTTTGCGAGCACCATGTTCGGATTCCGCCCACACAGATCCGCACAGGATGTCCTCCTGCAACTCAATCGGGAAGTCCTTGACCCCCTCGAATGCCCCCATAATGACCGGGTAGTACTCGCCTTGGATCTTAAAGGGGCATTTGACAATGTAACACATGAGATCATACTCACTAACCTAAGTCACACCGACTGTGGCCTCAGTACATTCCAATACATAAGCCAATTTTTAATAGATCGTCAATCCTACATTCGAATTCAAGATAGAGACCATGGTCCTTACCTACTCGGCACGCGGGGAACCCCTCAAGGCGCGGTACTTTCCCCGCTGCTCTTCAATCTGGCCATGATGCACCTGCCGGCCCAGCTGAGTGGTGTCGTCGGCGTGCAGCACGCCCTGTCCGCCGATGACATCACTCTGTGGGCCACGCAGGGCAGCACAGGAGACATTGAAACCAGCCTGCAAACAGCGGCGACGATAGTAGACCGCTACGCCCGCCGCTGCGGTCTTCAATATTCCCCTCAAAAATCGGAATTTGTGCACCTCCGCCCCTCACAGAAGTGCACAACTAAAATATCTCTCTCTCTTGAGAGTGGTCCCATACGCGAAAGTGATGAGATACGGGTACTCGGACTCTACATCCACAAACACAGGCGGCCAAACACTACATTGGCCAAACACCGTAAGGTGGGGGACCAGGTGGGCCGCATGGTCCGCCGGGTTTCCAACAAACGCGGAGGGTTACGAAGTAAGGATGCCGTGCGGCTGGCAAACGCCTTTGTAACCAGTCGAATTCTCTATTCGACTCCTTATCTCCACCTACGGAAACAAGAGGAGGACGCCCTTGAGGTCATCCTTCGCAAAATTGTTAAACGTGCCCTTGACCTCCCCATCACTACTTCAAACAGCCGGCTTATGGCTCTTGGGATGGTGAATACTTTCCGGGAACTCCGGGAGGCGCACCTTACAAACCAGTACACGCGCTTGTCGCTAACGGAGTCGGGTCGCCGCCTTCTTGCTCGACTCCATATCCAACACACCCCTCCAATGGAAGACAGGTTTCGCATCCCGGAACTGTGGAGACGTGCCCTCCACGTGCGGCCTCTTCCAGCAAACATGTCACATGAAGACCATAATGGTCGGCGCCTGGCACGAGCGGAAGCGCTAGCCCGATATTATGGCAACAAAACAGGTGTATACTACGTGGACGCCTCCGGCCCTCACCACGGGGGATGGTACACGGCCGCGGTAGTTCACAACAGCAACACAGTTAACGGCCTAACTTTCAGAGCCCGCAGTGCAATACAAGCAGAAGAGGTCGCGATTGCTCTCGCGGCCTCACATTCCAATTCAAAATACATAATCACCGACTCGCGAGGGGCCTGTCGGAACGTCGAACAAGGCTGCACTCCCTTCCTAGCCTATCGAATATACCAAAATTGCATACGGGATACGGACCCCGCACACCGTTACCTCATATGGGCCCCTGCTCATGAGGGGTTGGCAGGAAACGAGGCAGCAGACGCAGCCGCCCGCGCGCTCTCTCACCGGGCTGTTTTCTCCTCCCCGTCCGATCAGGAACCCGATTTTAATCCGGTCTATACATTCAAAGATATTACAACATATTATCAAAATTGTCATCGCCTTTACCCTAGCCCATGTAAAGGCCTGAAGAAGGCGGATGAGCGGCTCCTTCTCCGCCTTCTCACCAATACATTGCTGTGCCCGGCAGCGCTAAAACGTTTTCACCCCTCCTTTAGCGGCAGCTGCCCACACTGTAGTGCAGTGTCTTCTGACACTTATCACATGGTGTGGGCCTGCCCCTCCAACCCCGCTATTCCCCCCATCCCCAACCCAACCCGGGAGGACTGGGAGGCGACCCTGCTCGGCTGCCACGACTTACAGGCCCAACAAGCCTTAGTCGGGCGCGCCCGGGCGGCGGCAACCGCCACTGGGGTCCCATACTAGGGACCTCCACCTAGTGTTTGTAAGGATCGGTCCCTTACGGGCTGATCCAAACATACCTCCTGCTCATTCGTAATGTTTTCACCACCACCACCACCACCCTCGGGCTGCACTGGACACTACCCTCCACTTCTGCACCTCTTTCTCCCTTTCTTCTCACTTCCTCCTTTACCCTTCCTTATGGTGCGCTTTGGTTCGGGTGTGCAGCGATATACGTGAGACAGTTACTGCGCCATTTCCTTTCCTCAAAAAACAATCTATCTTCAATTTTCCATTTTCTCTAGTAGGGCACCTGCTCCTTTCTTTTTTCATTCCTTCTTTATCCCTTACGGTGCTATTCGGGTATCTAACAGGATAAGTGCGACAGTTGCTCATTCATTTCCTTTTAAAACCAATTTTAATTTTGTGTGACCTCCACTATGGCACCCATTCTTCTTTCACTCCCACCTTCTTCCCTTCCCTTACGCACTGTTCAGGTGTCCACCGAGATATGTGAGACAGATACTGCGCCGTTTCCTTTACTCAAAAAGCAATGCAATTTTAATTTTATTTTTATTAACAGCAAAAGCGACTACTATGGGCATTTCATAAATCTATTTTGTTTTTAGTTCTCTCTCCTGCTATTCGTCTACGCGGAATTTCTCGTATGTATAGCTCGTGAATTATGCAAAAGCGTTCTTGTTACAGCCAGCGTCTTCGCTTCGGCGGACGCGCTTCTGGCCACGCGCGTCTCTTCTCTCACTCTTTCACTCTTTGCACATATCTTTTAAACTCTCCTCTGTCCGCACATGGCAGCGGTGCTGGCTCGGATCGAGCCAGTTCGCAGACCCGTGCACTTTCCTTGTCATCCTTCTCTCAGTAGCACCAACCATACCATTCACGTGAGTATCACCATCGCCGCAGTTCGCTAGTCTCGTGCTCGTTACCTCAATGCAGCGTTCATAGCCGCTCGCCCGCCCCATCAGTCTCGCTGACCGCTGCCACTTCGGGCGTTCTACCTTCACTACCGACGCAGGAGTGCCGTGACCCAACTGTTCAAGACGGTGACATGGACACGCCGCCCACTGCCTCACTCCAGATTGCCAGGCGCCCTTCCCTGGCCGAGACTGAAGCCAGGCAGAGGGAGGCTGCTGACAACTTCGACTCTGACATGTCTTTTGTGGAGGTAAGCCCCCACTCTCTTCCAACAAACGCTGGCAGTTCTACAGGACGCGCAGTTGCCTGCTGCTCTCCCGGCGTATGTTAGCTTCCGGCGACGATGTTCGAAAGTAGTCATGCCAGTTCGATTGGGAGTTCCGATAGTGTGCTTTTCCTCCTCACGAAGCACTGCAACCAGTTGTCTGAACGACAAGGGCAGCTCTCTTTGTTCAGAAACAACAAGTTAACAAAGCGTGCACGCATAAACGTGCATGCTCAGTTTGCATGTAAGTTCGGCCTATTTAGCGCATCATCATCAAGTGCGTAAGACGGGAACAAAGAGGGAAGACGAAAAGCCATTTTCATAAAATATTCTAGAACAACGATGAAGTCGTATGCAGCCCAGGTCGCAGCTCGCGCTCGCAGCCTGAGCTGTTCACTCACGTTATCGCAGTTTGAACCCAGATGCGAAGCCACAGGGAAAAGCGCCTTGTATAGATAACGCTGAAAGTGGGTGGTAGGCTATAAGCTCACACGCCTTCTGAACAAGACGCCTCAAGCCGTCTGCTTTGCACTGTGCTCGAGAAGCGTCCACGGCAACGCCTATGTGCGTCCTCATTCCGCCGCGGCCGATAGTGGTGCCGGCGTTCCTCCTAAATCTGCGGCATGTTATTTTTTTAAATTCTGGGCCACCATTCCCCGGCTTTTAGCTTATTTTAACACAATATGTTACTGATTAACGTTGTTCACTACATACTTAGCTGGGTTCAAAATGGCTGTTGCTGCCACCGCTCAGCTGAGTCGGTGCTCAACGCTACAACGCGTGTTCGCATTTTTCGATTCTATTTCGGTAATTAATTCTAAGCATTTACTTACGCAATCTGACCCACCGCTCCGGTGAAAGATTCGCCCCAATACAGACGTGAGAACTTAATTTTTTTTATTTTTTTGCAGAGAATCACTCCACTGAGCAGGAAGGATCATTGGCCCTTAATGAAGGATTGGACCATTTTAAAAAAAATGTCTTTGCTCTGAGCGCGCAGCGCTTGATTATTGCATATTTGGATTATGGAGGTTTAAAGTCCCAAAGCGACTCAGGCTATGAGGGACGCCGTAGTGATGGACTCCGGAAATTTCGACCACCTGAAGTTTTTTAACGTGCACTGACATCACACAGTACACGGCCCTGTAGAATTTCACCTCCATCGAAATTCGACCCCCGCGCCAGGGATCGAACCCGCGTCTTTAGGGTCAGCAGCCGAGCGCCATAACCACTGCGCCGCCGCTGGGACATAAGAATAGTAATTACGATGAACGCGAATCTACAACCAACGTACTGATTAACTCCCCTTCGTTCTCTATGCAGCAACTCCTCATGTCCGAGCGCAGAAGGCGTCTCCAGTACGTCCTGCCGCCTGGCGAGCAGACAGTCGACGAATGCTGGGATTGCCGAATCAACTTCCAAGTTGAGTCCAGGCCCGCAGCCCACGAAGGCTACGAGCACGATCGCTACTACTTCCTCCTCTTCTCCATCCCGGTATACAGCATGCGCCGGCAACACTCCAAAAGCAAGCCTACCGTGGCCCTCCACACACGGGGGAGCAGCTCTGAATGAAGGGCGGCGCAGAGTCCGCCAGCGCAGCCGCCAACCACCGCCGTTTCCCCCAGGACCAGTGGAGACTTCGTGCGCGGCTTCTGCAAGAAGCTCTTCGCCCACAAGAGCGACCGAGACGAGCACCTCCGCCTGGAGCACGTCCGTCGGCGTCGATTCAAGCATCCACGCTGTGCCACTAGCGAATAGGCCAGCGCGTCATATCGTGCCGATTCGATACGACGCCAGAATTTGCGTCCCGCTGTAAGGGCTGGGAGCGAGAGGCGTGATTGGAATAAAAATATTCGCTTGTGTGTATATCCAGACCTCCATCCTTTAGGGCGGTAGCCTGTGATGCATCGTCAAAACACAGCGTCCGAATCCGCACTTTCGAATACCTACCCTTCAAGCTTTGCATGCATGAAAAGGAGGCTTGTGTTGCGACAAATTAGGAACCGTTGGCACGAACGCGTTAAGCTGAGCACTGAGGAAACGACTTCACCTTATTTCGTGCTGTTAGCATAAGTGGTTTGCTGAGACGAGTTATTTAGGTGGTCGAACTTTCCGGAGCCCTTCACTATGGCGTCCCTCATAGCCTGAGACGCTTTGGGACGTTAAACCCCAATAAACCAACTATAAGTCATCCGCTTATCCGTCATCGTATTACAGCAGGCAGCGAATTATTGCGAACGCTGGAGACTAAGCAATAAGCTGAGGGGCCAGCTTAAGCGTTCCGTAGTTACCGTTTATTCGAAACGACTTTATATCCCTCTTACGCGGGCACCTTGGAGGCCTTGTAGAATACGGTCCTTATGTTCAGCGGCGTTAAGAGTGCAGCTACACGGTACGAATTCCGCGCTTTCGCTGTTGGAATTGAAGGCACCCGTCGGACACCTTTAGAACCCAAAGGAGCGGCCTTCGAGAACGCGCGATCGCAGTGGCGTCCAACGTCAAAAAGCAAAAGCAAAGAAAACTTATGCAGCTAAGAATCTTTGAAAATATCTTTAAAAGATACGAAAAACCATGCCATGGTGGCTCAGTGGTTACGGCGCTCTCTGCTGACCTGAAACACGTGGGTTCGATCCCGGCAGCGGCGGCCGAATTTCTAGAGTCCGGGAAATTCTAGAGTCCCGTGTGCTGTGCGATGTCAGTGCACGTTAAAAAACCCCACGTGGTCGAAATTTCCGGAGCCCTTCACAACGGCGTCCCTCATAGCCTGAGTTGCTTTGAGACGTTAAACCCCAATAAACCAATAAACCAAAAAGATGAGAAAATTTTGGTCATGCTTTTCGGGCGTTTATATTTTAAGCCCATAATTCAAGATAGTAAAATTGTTGTAGCAACATCGAGTGCCCCTGGTAGTCAAGGCAATACACAGAACCTACTGCTGCTGATGAGAGCAGGTTTCGCAGTTTTGTTAAGAAAGCAGTACGAATAGAATATTGTCTGAGCTTAACGAATGAACACAATAGCTCACTTTGCTTTTGAAACACTCTCTTCAGCCACCTCATGCACAACAGCGGATGCTACGCCTCAACGACTGTTTCACCTTTGTGCTGCACTGTGTACCTGCGCTGCTTCTCCTTTGTTTTCGCTCCTTTGGTGAAAAGAGGCCTATAGCTGGAAAGGCCTTCGAGGAATGCCATGTGACAGGGGTTTTCGAATGAGTCAGCAGCTTATCTGTCAGCTTATCCGCTTAGGAAACTACCGACCCATGCTATGCGCTTAAGGATGTATTCGATTTCTAGTGCATGTGGATGCATAGTATTGTTTTATTGTCGCAGTATACACTTCATAGCTTAGGATAACTGAACTGGGCTGTCAAATATAAACACTCGGCAATGATGAAGGTCCTTTAAAAACGTCATTAGCGCACTGCGGTTGTTCGCATTTCATGTTATGCGATAGGCCGGTCGTGACTCACGGCATCGAACGAAAGCAACGGCACCGGACCGGAAGTGGTGGATGCTGGGTTAGGTCACTTTATGACTGCATGAGTCATATGACGAATCATGACTCATGACATAGACCGTAAGTAGTCACCAGACCAGAAGTTAAGTGAACTAAACCTAAAGTGGCACCGCTGGACCGGAAACGACGTCATCCAAATCAGCAGTTATGTCGTAAGACCAGAATTTTCTCCTGCTGAGGCGCCAAGTGACACTATGCTATCGCCTCAAACACATAATGTTATTGAGTGTCGCTCAAATTTTGTCACACCTTAATTCGAAATCAGAATTGAGTGCAGAGTGAAAGCTGTGTAAGATTTTCTTCGGCTAACCAGCACAGGAACGCGAGATGAAACATCAGCCGTGGCCGTTCAAACACTCCAATTTTTTTGCTACCGCAGTGGCAGCAGCCTCTGAGGCATTTCCCTTTTAGTGGGTGAGGCTGCTCGAAGAAATCTCGACGGTGACAGTCGTGTTTCGATGCGGTGTGTCTCGGCGACAGTCGGCGACAGTCGTGTTTCGCACCGTCATGTCATAGCAATGGAGAAGCACCCCCTATTCCAGTGTGTCGCCTATCCTTCTCAGTCATTACTCCACTGGGCTGTTTACACTTTTACATGTCAATGAGTGCCTCATGAGAGCTGTGTTGTACATAGATTACAAATGGCGAGAAAAAGAAACAAGAACGAAAGTGCCCTGCCCGCAACACTACTTTTTTTTCTTTTACGTATTATTTATTCTGTACGAATTCTAGCTTTAAATCCCAAGATTATCTCAATACGCCACTCCTTGTACATGAGTGCGTTTGTATCCGCTATGCGCCCTGTTGGTGGTGAAAACGTGTGTTGGTGGTGAAAACGTGTATTGCCGATGACGTAAATAGCGTGGGCGAAGCCCCCTACATGGCACTTGGATGCCCCCTCACTGTGAGGAGGCACCCTCACACGAAGGCTAGCCCCTGGAGCGCAATCCTTCTGCGAGCGCTGGAGATGACCCGGCGCTGGTCTTGAGTTGTTTTTGTTTTTGTTCTTGTTGTTGATGATGATGTTTAAGACTTTATTTGTGGGCAAATTTAAAAGGGAAGGGTGATGGGATCAGGCAGACGTGGACGAGCAGATCAGTGGCCGATCCCCCGCCGTGGGTACGTGCCATTAAGCCTGAAAAAGGACAGCATTATCATCATCATCATCCCCACCGGTTGGCACGACGGGCTTGGTATGTTTTACAGTGGTGGCAGTAGCAGTGTAATTTTCGTGATTTCAAAAAAAAGCTGTTTTGGGGGAAAGGAAATGGCACAGTAAATGTCTCGCATTGTTGTGATGCGTGGTTCATGAGACGCGCGCGTTCATGAGCGCGCGTTCATGCGAAGGAGCAGACAAGTTTCCAGGGGCCAACGCTGCGTTTATTCCCGCATGTTCGTCGGTGCGTGGCTGGCCGATAATAACCCACCCGTAGGTTGCGGCGCAGGCCTTTTACTAGGTTATTGGCGCGCATGCGCATTAGCGACGGCGGCGGCGATAGCCGGACACCACACGCATCTCGCTGCACGCCCGAACAGCGCCGTAAAGGGACGAAGGAAGGAGTGAAAGCTCGGCGTTGTTTTTAAGGCGGAAGCCTTTAATGCCTCATCATTGTAAGCAGGAGTTGTCGACAGAAAATGTCACGCTTTTCAATTGGTCGAAATGCTCGTGACGTCACAGTGCGCGAATTTCAAATGGGGCCAATTGTACTTTGTCTAGTAATCATGCGGGACGGAGCTGTGCTGACGTGTCTCGCATGGGCTCCCGCCTCGAAGCCACTTTTCGGCAGAAAGAGTCAGCCTTCGGGCTCGAATATTTTGGACGACATCCGGGCCATTGTCCAGTGCCTGCTGAAGCCGGATTTTGCCAATCTACGGACACCTAGGCATATTGCCGGCTGACTGCCGGCCTAGCCATCGAGCTCGACCTAGCTCGTCACCTCTCCGCCGGGAACTGAGCTCCCAGGGACCTGCAAAGATGGAGTACGCCGTGGAAGGCGAGAAAATATCAGCGTCGGAGCTCGAGGACGGAAAATGGGAAACCATTCTTCGGTACCGCGACCGACAACGAGGCCTGAAGAATAAAGGGCCCGCATCAACCGACGACGAGCCTGCGCAGGGGCACGGCCAAGGCAAGTCTAATTCCAATTTTCCATCGCGAAAGAACGGGAAAAAGCTACTTGCACTCAGCAAGAAAGCACTTCTCCCGCGCTTACCGACCGATGACTACAAAATCGTCTGCCGACCACAAGGTTGGAATCTGAGGGACTTTGCGCCCGGACTACTACTCTTCTGCGCCTGCGAGGTGTCCAGGCTGCCGTATGATACGATGAAGAATGAAGACATTATCAGAGTCAATACGGCCAACAACACCTTCACGCTATGCACGCCCGATCGTCAACGGGCGACTGCATACGCCAAGATTGAAAAACTGAACCTCCAAGGTCAAACCTACAACGTTACGTCGTACGTGGCGGCGCCCGAAGACTCGGTAAAAGGGGTCATTTACAACGCCTACGCGGGAGACTCGCCCGAAGCGGTTCGCCAAGGCTTCGGAAACAGAAACGAAGGAATAGAAGTTGTGGATGCCCGAAGGATCGGACAGTCCAGAACAATACAAATCACCTTTTTTGGAAAGAAGCTACCCAGCCAAGTAATCTATCAGTGCGGCGTCTTTCGGGTCCACCCCTTCAGGGAGCAACATGAAGTATGCTACAACTGCAGGAGGGTAGGACACCGGGCCGACGTCTGCTACAAACCTACAACGAACCTTTGCCGCCGCTGCGGAGAAAATCACTCGCCTCCACCTGAGGGAGAACAGCCAACCTGCCAACCCGTCTGCATCGTCTGCAACGGGGGCCACAACACAGGCAGCCGGAACTGCAAATTCCGGCTGATCAACAGGAACAAACAAGGAACGCCCCATGGCAACCAGGCACCCAAGCAAGGGGACAACGACTCATCACTACACGGACACCAATCTAGGCCCAGGAAGAAGGAACAGGGTGCTACCGGAAAAGGAGGCAGCCACAGCCGGAACAACTCCAGCTCCTTCCCGCCCCTGGGGAACCCTGCAGGGAACGACAAGCGAAGCTCGAGCCGCGGACGCAGCGATAGCCGCTCCAACAAAAAGGTGAGCTGGCCAGCAGAGGCCTCCCAATCTATTGACGCTCGAGAGAAGGAGTTTCAGATACAACTACAATCCCGAGACAGAGAAATTGCCAGCCTTAAAAAAGAGTTGGCTGACATTAAACGCCTGTTACAAGCGCATCAGGTACAGAATGCCACTGCGGCTAGAACGCCACCCACCGCGTCCCAGGCTTCGACCAATAGTGCGATGGAAACAGACGCCATTTGCCACACTCCCTCCACCGCGTCCCAGTCTTCGGCCCATAACGCGACGGACACAGACGCCAGAATAGCAACTAAAAGACCGCTTCCTACAAAAGAAGGCGAGGAATCCAAACGAAAGGCCGAGGCTTCGGAAGCCGACACCCCGCAGCCGTCGAAAGCGCCTACCAAACTCAGGGCAGACATCAATACTCTGTCAGAGAGAACTAGCGCTATATCAACAGAACAAGCAACCTTCCAAGGCCTCGTTACTACCAAATTTGCAGAGATAGATATTCGCTTTGCAACACTAGAGGGACAGGTATCCCAAATAGCCACGTGCATGCAGCAAATAATGGATAGGCTTACAACTATCGAGGCCCGCCTACCCCCCATCTTGGATCTGTCCACGACGCCACAACCATCTATAACCCAACATGGCACAACGCCAAAAATTTGAAATTTGGCAATGGAACTGCAGAGGCTTCCGCCGCAAGCGGGCCCACTTGCAGCTCCACATCCAACAAGCACCGTCTGTTACAACCCCAGACGTGATTGCATTGCAAGAAGCTAGCGGCAGGGCTACACTGCCAGGCTATAAAGCATATCTGCCACCTCATTATGATACTAGTAGCGCAGCCGGCTCCTTCAGAGCCACTCTGGTGCATAGAAATATCACCGCAATTCAACATTTTATAAATGATTCGGAAGAAGATTACACCCTACTTGAAATAGTACCAAGGCAAAAAGGAGACTCAAATCTCTTCATCCTTAATGTATACAACCCGCCCAGAAACAAAGGCAATGGACTCCCACACTTGTTGATAAACACAGTAAAGCTGGCTGCTAGGGCTCAACTAATAATTGTGGGAGACTTCAACGCTCAACACCCAGCATGGGGATATAGCAAAGCAACTCCGAAAGGGAACCTGCTCTGGCAAATCATACAGTCACTAGGGCTCACAACGCTAAACAACCCGAGCGACCACACACGCATGGGTAACAGTGTATGTGTCGACACATCTCCAGACCTATCCCTCTCTAAAAACGTCAAGGACGCAAAGTGGGTCAACACCGGGCAAAACCTTGGTAGTGATCATTTCATCCTTAGCATCACCTTCCCCACGACAAAACTTAAAAACAAAGCAAAAGAAATACGAACCACGGATTGGGACAAGTTCAGGCAACTTCGCGACAAAACAGCTCCAAAGGAGATCTCTAACCTTAGCGACTGGGTTATCTCCCTGAATGAGGATGTCAGCTCCACTACCGTTGCGGTGCCAGTTGAGAAGGAGGAGCAGATTGCAGACTCAAAGCTGCTACACCTGTGGCAGGCACAAAAAGGCCTCCAAAAACGCTGGAAGAAGCAAAAACACAACAAGCGACTACGCAAAAAGATCGCTGAAATCGAGAGGCGAATCGAGGAACATACACTTACTCTCCAAAAACAACAATGGAACCAAATATGTGAAAGCGTCAATGGGCAGCTCGGAAATAAGAAGACATGGCATCTTCTAAGACACCTGCTCGACCCAGAACAAACACGTCCCGTGCAACAAAGTCAACTGTACAGACTCATACATAAATATGAGGGTACACCTGAAGACCTAATCAAAGAGCTAGCAGAACGTTATCTAAACACGGATGATGGTACCACTCAACCAGACTACCGGGGGACTCCTAATCCAAATTTAGACGCAGACATCACAGACGCAGAGGTCTGGTACGCAATTGGAAAACTGCGGACAACATCTGCGGCAGGACCAGACAAAGTAACAAATAAGACTCTCAGGAACTTAGACGCAACGTCGATCGCGGCGGTTACAGACCTTATGAACAAATACTGGCATGCAGGCAACATACCACCAGAGTGGAAACACGCGAAAATCACTTTTATTCCTAAAGCGGGTAAGAAACTCAGCACTGAGAATCTACGCCCAATTTCATTAACATCATGCCTAGGCAAACTCATGGAGCATGTCATCCTCAATAGGCTCCAAAACTATGCGGAGGACATGAACCTCCTACCTGAAACAATGTTAGGATTCAGGGCCCAACTATCTACCCAGGACATACTCTTGCAGCTTAACAAGGACATAATTGAAGCTGACGAGGGAACAGGAACGAAAGCAATATTGGGTTTAGACCTTGTTAAAGCTTTCGACAACGTCACCCACAAAGCCATTTTGACAAACTTGTCAGAAATCAACCCCGGAGAAGGGACGTACAACTACATCCGATCCTTCCTCACTAACAGAACAGCAGTGATAACGGTCGGAACAATAGAGTCTGCCCCAATCACACTAGGAAGTAAAGGAACGCCACAGGGCTCCGTCCTGTCCCCTTTCCTTTTTAACCTCTCCCTCATCAAAATTCCCCCCAAACTGGCACAAATACCAGACCTACATCACACGTTCTATGCAGATGACATCACACTTTGGGTAACCAAAGGATGCGAAGGCTACATAGAAGACACACTCCAAGCAGCAGTGGACATCATTGAGGCATGCGCATGGGAATCCGGCCTCACTTGTTCTGAGCAAAAATCTGAACTCTTCGTGATCCGTCGTAAACAAAGAGGTAGGCGTACCACGACATCCCCCCCGCAAATAAACGTCTATGTTAATGGACGATCTGTCAAAGAGGTACAGACCATGAGGATACTGGGGTTGTATTTACAAACAAATGGAAAGAATACTGACACACTCACTAAGCTAAAACGCACGGTAGAAGCGACGGCGCGATTAATCCGCCGCATAGCTAACCGCAGACAAGGGGTGAGGGAAAGAGATTTATGCCGACTAGTGCAGGCCTTTGCGCTAAGCAGGATACTCTATGCCACCCCTTATCTCAAATTTTCGAAAGCAGAAAAGGACAAATTGGATAGTATGATACGGCAGGCCTATAAGGCTGCTTTAGGACTCCCACTAAATGCCTCAACTGAAAGGCTTATGAGGTTAGGAATACATAACACCTACAATGAACTGAAAGAAGCCTATTTAATGGCTCAAACAGCGCGATTAGCCAATTCCAGAACTGGCAGGAGTATTCTTACCAGGCTCGGAATTAACTTTCAACCTACGAATAACGATGCTAAAGTAGATTTACCCCGCGACTATAGGACGGCCCTACTAATCAAACCACTCCCCAAAAACATGCACCCCCTACACCATGAGGGTAGAAGACAAGCAAGAGCCAAAGCCTTACATAACAAATACAGACAGTGCGCTGGAACACTTTATGTAGATGCGGCAGAATACAAAAATACCAATGCCTTTGCAATTGTGGTTGTGAACGAGAATGGTGACCACATCGTCTCGGCGACAATCAAAACGAAATCCTCTGAAACGGCAGAAGAGGCGGCTATAGCCCTCGCCCTAGCGCATACCCAAGGGAGCATCATCTTCAGCGATTCCAAAATGGGTATCAATAATTTCGCTAAAGGGCGAATTACAAACACCTCCCTTAGAATCCTTAACGCAACCAAATTCTCACCAAATTATTCCGAATTGATATGGGTCCCAGCCCATTCGGGGAATCCGGGGAACGAGGCAGCCCACAATAAAGCCCGAGGTTTCGTCGACCGGGCAGTGGATGAGTCTGGCTCCCTGAATTTCACGAAGGACTCCATGATCACATATCATGATCTCACCAATCATTTTAAACTAGAGAGGAGAATTTTCCCCCCTCCAGACAAAAGACTTACTAAAGAACAAGAGGTTACGTGGCGTCGTCTACAGACGAGATCGATACGCACCCCATCACTCCTCGCGCACATTTATCCAGATCTTTACAACCCAAACTGCAAACACTGTGGCCACCGTGCTACCTACGATCACATCCTGTGGGACTGCAAAATAGAGCCACCTCCGGGTGATCTAGTTACAGCTCCTTCTCTCGAGCGGTGGGAGACCGTGCTGGCTAGCTCTGACCCCAGAACGCAAGTTTTGGCGGTGGAGTGGGCTGACAAAGTCGTCGAGGGCTATGTACTCTCGACCACTTAACGCGACCTCTTGCCAAGCTCTTCCCGGCGAATAAAATGTTTTACAATCAATCAATCAATAGTAATCATGCAACCAATTGAAGGGATCGTATAGTGATGCTCCAAGTAAGTGGGAGTGAGTTTAGTTAATTGCTTAATTAATCAATTAGCCTAATTAAGGGAGAGGAAAATGAAGAGGTCAGAAGAAAGAGGAAAAGAAAAGGACGCGCGTCGCAGCGACAACAGCGTCCGCGGAAGGAGGCGCTGCTGAAAAAACAGATAAGTACGAAGCCGCGTTCGCTCCACCACCACGCACTTCCCCACTCAGTTCGACGTTGCTCGTTTCATATACATTGTGTCGAACATCCTAGACAGTTCCAACATTTGACAGGTGAATGACAGAACACGATGGATAGAAATGCAATAATATAAATATGAAATAGCCTAATTAAACTTTCTAGTTAGACCGCATAAATCAATAAAACCGAGAACGAAATTGGTCGAGTTAGGGAATCGAACCAGGGTCTCCGGTGTGCGATACGAGCACGCTAGCCACTCCGTAATGCCAGCTGAATGGTTTTGGAATGAACAAAGGCGCGTCTAGCTAATACGGCGTCTTCGTTCACTCCCATCTTCCCCCTTTCCCTTACGGCGAGGTGCAGGTGTCCACCCAGATATGCGAGAGGGATACATTTCCTTTCCTCAAAAAATAATTTTACCGTCCAGCAAGGCGTACAGCCGAATTGGCGATGGCGTTCTGTGGACTCCCTGGCAGCGTTGCAAGACGCTGTCGCGTTCCACTCTTACAGGCGAAGCTTAACATGTTAACCACACATCAGTAACACACGCAGACAGCTAATGGACGCGTCATTCGCTGGCAGCACTTTAATCATCATTCACAACCACATTCGTGGCAGAATGCTGTACTCAGGCTTTCGCCTTGCACCACTTTAGTCGCCAAAGTGACTCCTAATTTTTCACATTCCCGTGAAGGCCCCGACAACATGGAGAGCAGGGTAGGGCAAATAATTCAAAATTAGGAGGACTGTTAAGCTTCGCATTAAGAGTAGACGCGATAGGGAGTTCTCCTTTTCCCTCTTCTCATTCCTTTTTCTTTCTCACTTCACACCTAAACTCAAGTTGCAGTCGTAGTTCGTCGACACATCGTTCTCGACAAACCCGATGGCAAGAACGCCAGAATAGCTTCTGCGCCCAACTAACCGGCAGTAAGCCGCAAGCTTCGTGGTGAATGCGTCTTCGATGAGCGCTGCGTTGTTCGCGTGATTGTGTGATTCCTGCCTCCCCGCACGGGCCCACTGCGCCCGAACGAGACGAGCGGGAGGCGCTGCCGTCGCGCGCTATCTGTTGGGGCAGTGGCGTGCATTGCGAGGAGCAAGAACGAAAAGTAGCAGGTAGTGGTTTTAGTAAAGCCCCTCAATATACTTTAGATTGTAATCGGCGCCGCCTCATGGAACTACACGCGCGCCAAGCGATGAATAGCGGAAACGTACTGCTGTCCGGGCACTTTCGATGAGTTCTTTTTGACTCGTTTCGTCCAAGCTGGTCAGAGCTGCCTCCCACCCCTGCTGCGTTGTCTGATTATTGACAGTGACAGCCTGATTTCGTTGAAGGCCCTTACCATATGGCACAGGTTCGCCTTTTCTCCGCAGAATTTGCATTGTGAGTCAAATGACTCCTGTTTATTGCGTGTAGTCTTCGTGGGTTGTTTTTAGTGTTGGTCTGTAGCTTTCGGAGGTTTCCCCTTTGTCCAGTGTCTTAGCCGGTGGAGGGTATACCGACAGGATAATCTTAAGAGCTGAAGTACGTCGTTGTAAGTTAGTACTGGGGTAGGAGGTTCCACGGCATCCGTACTGGGTGCCCGGGGGAGAAATGCTCGGGGTGAGGCTTCGAACGCCACCGCGGCGGCCGCGTTTCGAGTTTGCCGTGTCGATTGCAGCGCCGTAACACACAGCATAGCGAGAGGAGCAAGCAGTTTTGGGGGCGCTTCGTAGTGCTATTCCACGCCATCTTCCTGAGCTTATTGACATGAGCTTCTGCGCTTTGTCGAAGCCACACGTGGTGCCTGTCAGCTGTCTGGGTTGTGTCTACAGAAGCGAGGCAAAGAGTGCTATCAACCAAACGCGGGCTTCTAATCGTTCATAATGTGCACTCACGTTTGTAGAGGCCCAAGCGACTGACGGCAGCAGTCTTTGGTCGCCTAGTGGAATAACTGAAGTGCCATCTGGGCAGCGCCGTATAGAACGCAAAAGGCGCCCCTGTGCTGTGCGACGTCAGCGCTCGTTAAAGATTTCCGGTGGTCGAAATTAGCCACGTACATCCACCACGGCACCTCTTTCTCTCTTTCTTCTTTCACTCCCACCTTCTTCCCTTCCCTACTGCGCGGTTCAGGTGTCCACCGAGATATGTAACAGATACTGCGCAATTTCCTTTCCTCAAAAACCAATTTCCCAATTTTACCGCCACGTAGCTTAAAGCACGATTGAGGTGTCCACTGTTCCAAGAGGGTACTTATGCGCCTCCCCTCTGCTTTCCAAGCTCCCGTTACAGTGATCTCCAGCTTAAAGCTTGAATACGGTGTCCACTGCTGGTTACAACGGAAAACGGCGACGGCGACGCCGCGAAACGCAGAAACGAGCGCCAAATTGCTGCGCTCTAAAAGGCGCCCGTGTGCTGTGCAATGTCAGCGCACGTTAAAGATCCCCACGTGTTCGAAATTATTCCGGAACCCTCCACTGCGGCTCCTCTTTCTTCCTTTCTTCTCACTTCCTCCTTTATCCTTCCTTACGTTGCGGTTTAGTTCGGGTGTCCACCGATATACGTGAGAGTTACTGCGCCATTTCCTTTTCTCAAAAAACAATCTCCAATTTTTTATTTTCTCTACTATGGCACCTCTTCCTTTATATTTTCACTCCTTCTTTATCCCTTACGGTGCTATTCGGGTATCTACCGACAATAAGTGGGACAGTTCCTGCTTCATTTCCTCTCAGTTGCTGCTTCATTTCTTTTTAAAAACCAATTCAAATTTTTAAGGCGAAAGCCTTTAATGTCTCATCGTTGTAAGCAGCAGTTGTCGACAGAAATGTCACGCTTTTCAGTTGGTGGAAACGGTCTTGACGTCAGAGTGCGCCAATTTCAAACGGGGCCAATTGTACTTTGGCTAGTAACCATGCAACCAATTGAAGGGATCATAGAGTGATGCTCCAAGTAAGTGGGACTGAGCTTAGTTAATTGCTTAATTACCCAATCAGCCTAATTAACTTTTCTAGTCAGGCCATATAAATAAATAAAACCGAGTAGGAAATTGATCGAGCTCGGGAATCGAATCCCGGTCTTCGGAGTGCGAGACGAGCATGCTATCCACTCCGCCATGCCAGCTTTTTTTTTTCTTTATTGACTCCGCCATGCCAGCTCGATGGTTTGGACTTTGTTCATTCCAAACTCCGCCATGCCAGCTCGATGGTTTGAAATGAACAAAGGCGCGTCTAGTGAATACGGAGTCTTCGCTCACTGCCATCCTCCTCCCTTCCCTTCCGGCGAGGTTTAGGTGTCCACCGAGATATGAAAGACAGATACATTTCCTTTCCTCAAAAACCAATTTACCGACGAGCGAGGCGTAGAACCGAATGGGTGATGGCGTTCTCCCCCCCCCCCCCCCCCCCGCCCCTGAATTTTGACGGGTGTCCACCGAGATATTTGAGACAGTTACTGCGTAATTTCCTTTCCTCAAATACAATTTTCATTTTCTTCATTACGGGCCATCTTTGACTTTCTTCTTTCACTCCCACTTCCTCCCTTCCTCTGCGGTGAGGTTCAGGTGTCCACCGAGATGACAGAGAATTACTGCGCCATTTCCTTTCCTCAAAAAATCGTTGCGTTCAAAGGGCAAGGCATCGCGCCGAACGGGTGGTGGTGTTCCGTGGACTCCCTGGCAGCGCTACACGCTGTCGCGTTCCACTCCTAAAGGCGAAGCTTAAGCGGCATTAATTAGCAGTTAATTAGTATTCAGGCATTAATTAGCAATTAACCAATAATTAGTGATTTGTCATCACTTGGTAATTATTACTCAATTACATGTGACGCCAACAGTGCCACAGAAGCAGTCAAAGTGGTGCGGAAAACGCTTTCGCCTCTACCCACTTTAGACAGTCAAAGTGCCCCCTGAATTTTTCTGGGACCTCCACTCCCCCACCTCTTTCTTCTTTTAATCCCACCTTCTTCCCTTCTCTTACGGTGTCCACCGAGATATGTGACAGATACTGCGCTACTACCTTTCCTCAAAAACCAATGTAATTTTAATTTTATTTTTGTTAACAGCCAAAGCTACTTGCTATGGGCATTTCATGAATGTATTCTTTTTTTAGTTCTCTCTCCTGCTCTTCGCCTACGTGGCATTTCTCCTATATATCGTTCGTGAATGATGTCATACCGGTCACGTCTTTATCACCATCGCCGCGGTTCGTAAGTGTCGTGCTCGTAACCTCGATGCAGCGTTCGTAGCCGCTCGCCCGCCCCACCAGTATCGCTGACCGCTGCCACTTCGGGCTTTCCAACTGCATCACCGACGCAGGTGTGCTGGGTCCCAACTGTTCAAGAAGACGGTGACATGGACACGCCGCCCACCACTGCCTCACTCCTGATTGCCAGGTGTCCTTCCCTGTCAGAGACTGAATCCAGGCACAGGCAGGCTGCTGACAACTTCGACTCTGACTTGTCTTTTGTGGAGGTAAGCCCCCACTCCCTTCCAACAAACGCTTGCAGTTCTACAGGACGCAAAGTTGCCTGCTGCTCTCCTGGCGTATGTTAGCTTCCGGCGACGATGTTCGAAAGTAGTCGTGCCAGTTCGATTGGGAATTCCGATAGTGTGCTTTTGCTCCTCACGAAGCACTGCAACCAGTTGTCTGAACGACAAGGGCAGCTCTCTTTGTTCAGAAACAACAGATTAACAAAGCGTGCACGCATAAACGTGCATGCTCAGTTTTCATGTAAGTTCGGCCTATTTAGAGCATCATCATCAAGTGCGTAAGGCGGGAACAAAGAGGGAAGACGAAAAGCCATTTTCATGAAATATTCTGGAACAACGATGCAGTGGTGGTGGTGAAAATATTTTAATGAAATGGTTTAGGAGGTTGTAGCCGTGGTTGGAGCTCTCAGTCCGGAACCCCATTGGCGTAGGCTGCTGTCCGGGCTCTTTCGATGAGTTGCTTTTGACTCTTTCCGTCCGAGCTGGACAGAGCTGCCTCCCACCCCTCCTGCGTTGGCTGGTTATTAACAGTGATCGCCTGATTTCGTTGGCAGGCCCATACCATATGGTACAGGTCCGCCTTCTCCCCGCAGAATTTGCATTGTGAGTCAAATGACTCCGGGTCTATGGCATGCAGTCTTCGTGGGTTGTTGTAAGTGTTGGTCTGTAGCTTTCGGAGGTGTTGTTCCTCCCCTTTATCTAGTGTCTTAGCCGGCGGAGGGTAGACCCGACGGGATAATCTTAAGTGCTGAAGTATGTCATTGTAAGTTAGTAGTGGGGTAGGAGGTTCCACGGCATCCGCACTGGGTGCCCGGGGGAGAAATGCTCGGGCTGAGGCATGTGCGCTCTCGTTCCCTGGGATGCCCTGGTGACCTGGTACCCATATTAAGTGTTTGTGTGTGGGTTGGTAGCCACGGATGTAGCTATCTTGCAGGATTTTAGCTGCTAGCGGTGCGACCCTGCCCCTGAGGTAATTGCGATACGCTGTCTGTGAATCTGTGAGAATGTATATTGAGCTAGTGTGTGTTGCAGCTAGAGCAATCGCCACTTCTTCCGCAGCCAGTATGTCCTGGCTAGCCAGTACTAGTCCGTCGACTGTTGTATTTTGGTGCACTACCGCGACGGCCGTCATTCCCTGCTCGGGACCCGCAGCATCGACATAGAACACGCCCTCGCGCCCGCCGTAGTGTCTTTTCATGGCTTCGGCTCGTGCTTGTCGTCTTGACTGGTGAAAATCAGGGTGCATATTCCTGGGTAGTGGAGCTGCCTTGAGTTGTCCTCTCCATGAGGCTGGGATGTCGGTTTTGGTGTCTAGCTGTCGGGGGCAATTGATGTTTAAATCACTCAGGACTTGTCGGCCAGTTCGAGTTGTGGAGAGCCGTACCACCTGCGCCGTAAGGTGTGCCTCTATCAGCTCATCGATCGTGTTGTGCACACCCAGTCGCAAGAGCCGGTCCGTCGATGTCGCAAGAGGGAGTCCCAGGGCCTTCTTGTAGGCAGTTCTGATTATGATGTCGAGGTTTTTGATGTCACGCTTCTTAAGGCGGAGGTAGGGCGCTACGTAGACGACGCGGCTTACAACGAAAGCCTGCACCAGTCGCAGAGTATCGTCTTCTCGCATCCCCGATTTGCGCGTCGTTATCCTGGCGATCATCCTGGCGACTTGCTCGCTCACGAGCCGTAGTTTCTGGAGGGCAAGAAGGTTGTTGGCGTTGTTATTTATGTACAGACCCAGTATCTTCATGGTCTGAACTTCCTTGATGGGTGAGTTGTCTACGCGGATATTGATGGTGTCTTGATTCTTGCGTTGACGGAAGACTAGCAGTTCGGATTTTTCGGGTGAGCACGTTAGTCCACACGCCCGGGCATAATTTTGAACTGTTGTCGCCGCGGTTTGTAGTTGTTCTTCAATCATTCCCATACTTCCCGTGGTTGTCCAGATGGTTATATCATCAGCGTACAGGGCGTGGCGTATGCCCTGTACCTGATTGAGAAGAGGTGGGAGATTTAGGAGCGCAATGTTGAAGAGAAGTGGGGATAGTACTGCCCCTTGCGGAGTGCCTCTCGTGCCCATCTTCACTTACGTTGTGTGTTTTGAGCTGGTGCTGATGTTGACGGTTCTGTCCGTAAGGAAATCGCAGATGTACGAGTAGGCTCGCTGTCCGCAGTTCATGCTGTGGAGGTTGTTGAGGATTGTGGAGTGTTTGACATTGTCAAACGCTCCCTTGAGGTCAAGTGTTAGAAGCGCTCGGTTACTGTTCGTGCGTGCGGGATCAATGACTTCACGTTTGATTTGCAGAAGCACATCATGGGTGGACAAGTGTGCCCGAAATCCAAACATCGTGTGTGGCAGTAGCTCATTGTCCTCAAGATAATTGGAGATACGGGTGTGGACTGCCTTTTCCATGAGTTTGCCTGCACACGACGTGAGGGATATGGGGCGCAGGTTTTCAATGCTGATTTTCTTGCCGGGTTTGGGAATAAAGTGTACATTGGCTGTTTTCCATGCTTGTGGAATGGTGCCGGTACGCCAACATTCGTTTATGTAATCCGTGAGTTGCTGCAGAGCCTCCGTGCCGAGGTTGGCCAGAAGTCCGACAGTAATTTTGTCTTGTCCCGGGGCTGTGCCTCGGCGCATATCTGCTAGTGCTGCAATGATTTCCTCTGAAGTGAAATCTCTGTCTAGGTCTTCGTTCGGTTCCCCACGGTACTCCTTATTGTAGGGTTGTGGGTCTCGCGCGGTGCAGATATAGCGACGCGTGAGTTCATCCACGAGTTCATGATCCGTGCCTTGAAAGCTGTGTAGGGCTCGATGCAAATTTCTGTGTTGTTCACTCTTCGCTTTCGGAGGGTCAATTAGGCATCGCAGAAGGTTCCATGTAGCCTTGGTGTCTAGGCGGCCTTTGAGGGATTCGCACTTCGTTAGCCAATTGGTGCGAGCGAGGTCCCATGCGTATTGGTCTGCTTGAATAGTAAGCTTGGCTATTCGAAGTCTTAGTTTCCGATTGTGTCTTTGTTTTTTCCACCGTTTTATAAGACTACGTCTTGCTTCCCAAAGGTGTAGGAGGTGGTTGTCAACAGCTGGGTGGTCCTCCGTGGTGGCAAGAGACTTTGTGAGCTTTTCTTTAAGGTCGAGAATGGAAGCCGCCCAATCTTCGTAGCTGGTTATTTGTTCGGATGTGGTTAGTTTGGTGTCCTTTCTGAATGTCTCCCAGTCTGTAATTCTGGCTTGCCCTCGTGGTTTGCTGTGCTTGTTGCTTTCGAAGATGGTCTGCAGCACGTAGTGATCGCTGCCTAGGGTCTCTCCTGTATTGAGCCACTCATAGTTGCGGGCATTGCGGACGAGCGTGAGGTCGGGAGAAGTATCCCGCGTTACGCTGGTGCCGACTCGCGTCGGGTGCTGCGGGTCCGTGAGTAGGGTCAGGGCCATGTCAGCGATGGCGGATGCTAGTTTTCTGCCTTTCGTGTCTTCCCTGGGGTATCCCCATAGGGGGCTGGAAGCATTAAAGTCGCCAACTATAGCTAGGGGAGCTTTTTGGGCTTCTCTTAGGGCTTTAAGAAAGATCACGTCGAAGGCTACGCGGTGCTGTTTGGGGCGACTATATATATTGAGTATATAGGTGCCCTTGCTGTTTCTGTGCTGTGGCAGTATTTTTATGAAGGTATTTTCAATGTCGCTGTCTAGATTAAGGTCTACAGTTATTGCCGTGCATGATTTGTGGACCAAGATGCATGTCGAGGGATTTGTTTGATGTGTTGAGTATCCTCTGATCTTAGCCTCCATATTCACTTCTTGCAGGGCTATTATTTGCGGCGTATCGGGATGAGAGTCTATGTATTGCTGTAATGTTTCCCTCTTCCGTTTTAGTCCCCTGCAGTTCCACTGTAGGATAGTAAGTTTATGTCTACGTTGTGGAGCCATGCTGAACACTAGAAACTTGTGCCTCATCATGTGGTGCGCCCTCAGGTTGTAGATCTGGCTGAGTGCTTGGCAGACGACGAGTTCCCATTTTACCCTGCAGCTTTGTGCCTCTGTTGTGAGAACCATCTGATAATTCCTGAAGTTTGCGGTCAATTCTGATCTCCTGCGATTGCATCCTTATTAAAACTGGTTCGAGGTTTTCCATCATGGGTTTAATAACTGATTCGAACATACTTTTGATTGTCGTCTCGATCATAATTTGTAATTTATTTTCAATGAGGTCTTGAATTGTTTTTTCCAAGCGAGTGATGCGTTCCTGGGTTTGGGGGTGCTCTGTATATTGCTGCTTTAGTGCCTGCGATGGTGGTGCCTGCGGAGTTGGTGCCTGGTGGGGTGCGTCTGGTGTAGTTGCTTGCCTCTCGGGGGTGCCAGCATCTAACTGGTGTGGAGACGGAGGGTGTAGCTCTGCCCTATCTTCTTCCATCGGACATGCCTGTTGCGTCGATGGAGGTAATGTGTTGTTTGGATTGACTGCGATGACTAACTGCTGTTTCAATGTGCTATTTTCTGATTTTAGTTGTTCAATCTCTGCTTTAAGTCGTTTGTAAGCCAACGCTTCGGGGGAGGAGGCAGCTACATCTGCCCAGCTCACCTTGCTGCCGTTGCGCTGCTCCTTGTTATGGGGTCCTGTTGTCTTCTCGGCTGGACGACTGCCGTTGTTGTGCGACACATTATCGGTAGTCCCAGGTCCATTGCTTGAAGAGCGTGAGCCGGGTGGTGCTGAGTTGTTGCTGGACTGGTCCTGGTGGGTCAGTCGGTCCCCGCTGCTCGATGGACCTCTGCTGCCGGACCGGTTCCGAAGCCTGGATCTTGACCGGTGGTTGAATTCTCCTGTCTTGGGCTTGGTTTTTTGTGATGTTCGGTACTTGTACTTGCACTGATTCGACCCCATGGGATGTGGACCTTCGCAGACCGTGCACTTGGGTTGGCAGTCGTGGGATTCTGGAACATCTTGCTGACCGCACTTCGGACATCTTGACTTCGAAGGGCAAGGGCAAACATCCGCCCGGTGTCCAAGTTTCCCGCACAGTGCGCAGGCTGGCGTTGTTTTCTTGTATAGGCGTACTGGAACCGCTTCACCATAGTAGAAGACGTGAAACGGAACCTTTCTTCCTTCAAACGTGATGGCCGCCACGTTGGAGGAACCTAATTTTCTCACGCTCACCACTGGTGCGTCCGGGGAGCGAAGCGCGTTCGTGATGTCTTCGTTGGAAACCCTCGGGTCCACTTGTATTACTCCTTTGCAAGTGTCGTCGGAGGGGCGGAGGTAGGAGTACACTGCCTGTGCCTTGTCCCCAAGCTGAATTTCGTGAATTGCCAGGATCTTTCTGATTATTTGGGCGTCTCGCACCCCGACGACGATGATGTTCTGTTCCCATATGGGCCAAACGCTGAGCTCGGCTGAGCCCTTGTCGACGCCAGCAGCAATGTGCAAGGTGTTTCCGACCGCGTTGCTTCCCCTGAATTTGCTGAGATCCAGCGTTCCTTTAGGTTTGATTATGATCACTGCATCTTGCTTGTCCAGACGCGGCTGCGGAGGAGGCTTCCAACGCTTGACTTGCGTGCGGGGCGTCTGCTGCAGCGGCGTATCCCCTGCCGCGGTGACGCGTCCATCTGGCGTTCGACCTTTTTGCCGTGCCGAGTGGTTGTCACGGGCTGATGCGCGTTCCCACTCTTCTATCTTGCGTTGGATAATCGCCTCCGTAACCTTGTCGAAAACTGGGGTTTTCGCCTGCGGCATGGTGACAATCTGCATCCCCTCCGGGTCGTATCCCATCAGGGTCGTCATGGTTTGCGGCAGAATTTGCCCGCGGAGCCGCGGCGGGCAGCTGAGTCGTGGCCTAACTGTTAGGCTTAGCAACTCGCGCGATCCGCTTGGTCTTCAAATTCTCGAAGGATTTGAGAAAACGGTCCCACCTGAACAAGGGTGGGTGGTCTCCTCGTTGTTCTGGAAGTGTAGCCAGATGGTGTCGCAGCGCTTCGGCAAATGCTTCGGGAAAGGATCATAAAATTCGGCGGAGCCGACGTGAGACACGTCCGCTCTTCCCGACTGCTGAGGCGCGTCTCTCCAACGATGCAGTGGTATGGAGCCCAGGTCGCAGCTCGCGCTCGCAGCCTGAGCTGTTCATTCACGTTATCGCAGTTTGACCGCAGATGCGAAGCCACAGGAAAAAGCGGCTTGTATAGATAACGCTGAAAGTGGGTGGTAGACTGTAAGCGCACACGCCTTCAGACCAAGACGCCTTGGCCATTTGCTTTGCTCTGTGTGTGAGAAGCGTCCACGGCAACGCCTATACGCGTCCTCATTCCGGCGCCGCCGATAGTGGTGCCGGCGTTCCTCCTAAATCTGCGGCAGGTTATTTTTTTAAATTCTGGGCCACCATTCCCCGGCTTTTAGCTTATTTTAACACAATATGCCACTGATTAACGTTATTCACTACGTACTTAGCTGGGTTCGAAATGGCTGTTGCTGCCACCGCTCAGCTGAGTCAGTGCTCAATACTATAACACGTGTTCGCATTTTTCGATTATATTTCGGTCGATTATATTTCGGTGATTAGTTCTAAGCATTTACTTACGCATTCTGAACAACCCCTGCGGTGAAAGATTCGCTCCAATACAGGCGTTAGAACTTTAATTTTTTTTTTTTTGCACAGAATCACTCTACTGAGCAGGATCATTGGCCTTTAATGAAGGATTGGACCATTTTAAAAGAATGCCCGTGCTTTGAGCGCGCAGCAGTTGATTATTGCACATTTGGATTACGGATCCGTAGGTTTAAAGTCCCAAAGCGACTCAGGCTATGAGGTACGCCGTACTGATTGACTCCGGAAATTTCCACCACCTGGGGTTCTTTAACTTGCACTGACATCACACAGTACACGGCCCTGCAGAATTTCACCTCCATCGAAATTTGACCCCCCGCGCCAGGGATTGAACCCGCGTCTTTCGGGTCAGCAGCCGAGCGGCATAACCACTGAGCCACCGCTGCGACATAAGAATAGCAATTACGATGAACGCAAATCTACAACCAACGTACTGATTAACTCCCCTTCCTTCTCTATGCAGCAACTCCTCATGTCCCAGCACAGAAGGCGGCTCCAGTACGTCCTGCAGCCTGGCGAGCAGACAATCGACGAATGCTGGGATTGCCGAATCAACTTCCAACTTGAGTCCAGGCCCGTAGCCCACGAAGGCTACGAGCACGATCGCTACTACTTCCTCCTCTTCTCCATCCCGGTATACCGCATGCGCCGGCAACACTCCAAGAGCAAGCCTACCGTGGCCCTCCACCTGGGCATGCACACGGGGGAGCAGCTCTGAATGAAGGGCGGCGCAGAGTCCACCAGCGCAGCCGCCAACCACCGGCCTTTCCCCCAGGACCAGTGGAGACTTCGAGCGCGGCTTCTGCAAGAAGCTCTTCGCCCACAAGAGCGACCGAGACGAGCACCTCCGCCTGGAGCACGTCCGTCGGCGTCGATTCGAGTATCCGCGCTGTGCCACTAGCGAATAGGCCAGCGCGTCATATCGTACCGATTCGATACAACGCCATAATTTGCGTCCCACTGTAGGGGCTGGGGCCGAGAGGTGCGATTGGAATAAAAGTATTGGCTTGTGTGTATATTCAGACCTCCATCCTTTAGAGAGGTATCTTCAGACGCATCGGCAAAACTAGAGCGATAGCTTGAGACGCATCGGCGAAACACAACGTCCGAATCCACACTTTCGAATCCCTACCATTCAAGCTTTGCATGGCATGCATGAAAAGATGGCTTTTGTTGCGATAAATTAGGACCCGTTTGCACGAACGCGTCAAGCTGAACACTGAGGAAACGACTTCACCTTATTTCGTGCTCTCAGCATAAGTGGTTGCTCAGACGCGTAATAGTTCGTCAGCTTACTTGTCGTCGTATTACAGCAGGCGCTGGAGACTAAGCAATATAAGCTGAGGCGCCAGCTTAAGCGTTCCCTCGTTGTCATTTGTCCAAAACCGGACTTCATATACCTGTCACGCGGCCACCGTAAAGGTCTTAAAGAATCGAATCTGGTCCTTATGTTCAAAGGCGTAAAGAGTGCACCTACTTGGCACAAATTCCACACCTTTGCCGTTAAGGGCCTTGGAGGCAAAGGCTCCCATCGGAGACATTTAGCCCCCAAAGGCGCGGCCTTCGAGAACGCGCGATCGCAGGGGCGTCCAACGTCAAACCGTAAAAGGAAACAAAAAACGTGCGGCTAACAATGTTTGAAAACATCGTTAAAAGATACGAAGGATTTGCTTTTCGGATGCGTGTTAATATTTTATGCCCAGATTTCAAGAGAGTAACATCATAGCGTTCTCCCTCCATAGTAAAATTGTTGCAGCAACAACGAGTGCCCTTGGTGGCCGAGGCAATACACAAAACCTGCTGCTGCTGATGAGGCCAGCTTTTGCAGTTCTTTTAAGAAAGCAGTACGAAGAGAATATTGCCTCAGCTTAAAGAATGAATAGAATAGCCAACTTTACTTTTAAAACACTCTCTTCAGCCATCTCAAGCACAGCAGCGGATGCTAAGCCTCAATGACTGTTTCACCTTTGGGCTGCTCCATGTAGCTGCGTCGCTTCTTCTTTGTTTCCGCTCCTTTGGTGAAATGCCTATTAGCTTGAAAGGACTTTGAGGAATGCCGTGTGACTGGGGTTTGCGAATAAGTCGGCAGCTTACCTGTCAGCTTATTCGCTTAGGAGACTACCGACCCATGCTGCGCGCTTAAGGATGTATTAGATTTGTAATGCAGGTGATGCAAAACATTATTTTATTGCCGCAATATACACATTATAGCTTAGCACAATACAATAGTGGTGCCAAATTTAAACACTCGGCACTATTGAAGGTCTTTTCAAAACGCCATTAGCACAATGAGGTTGTTCACATTTCATGTGGGATGAACTCATGTGCAATTCGACCATCACTAAGCAGCTGACTGTGGAATGAATTGCTGCCACGCTGGCTCAGCGGTTATGGCGTTCGGCTGCTGACCCGAAAGCCAGGGTTCAATGGCCGCGGCGGTCGAATTGCGATGGAGGCGAAATGCTCGAGGCCCGCGTACTGGGCGAGGTCAGTGCACGTTAAACTCCAGGTAGTCTAAATTTTCGGAGCCCTTCACTACGACGTCCCTCACAGCCTGAGTTGATGGTTTGGTTTATGGTTTATGCGTTTAACGTACCAAAGCGACTAAGGCTATGAGAGACGCCGCAGTGGAGGGCTCCGGAAATTTCGACCACCTGGGGTTCTTTAACGAGCACTGACACCGCACAGTACGCGGGCCTCTGGAATTTCTCCAAAGAAATTCAACCGCCGCGACCGGGATCGAACTCTCGTCTTTCGGGTCAGCAGCCGAGCACCATAACCACTGAGCCACCGCGGCGGCGCACAGCCTGACGGCTTCAGACGCGCTCCCTGACGAATCCCGCGCAACTGCCGCTCATGTACCCCTCTTAATACGAACCCCAATGTTTCCGCTGTGGCGAACGCGCCCCTTACGACCACATCTTATGGGATTGTAGGCAAGAGCCGCCTCCGGCGGAGCTAGTACGAGTCCCTTCTCTCGAGCGGTGGGAGGCTGTGCTGGCCAGCTCAGACCCGAAGACGCAAGTCCGGGCCATCGAGTGGGCCAACAAGGTCGCCAACAGTCACGGACTAGCGGCCACCTAACACGGCCCTCCGGTCACCAAGCTCTTATTGACGAAATAAATGTTTTCCAATCCAATCCTTCCCTACGGGGCTACTGCACGAACGCGCAAAAGCGACTGTTACACGTGTTTCAATTTTTTTTCTTTTTTTAGTTCTATCAAATCCGCTTACGTGGCATTTCCTCCTCCTTTGTATGGCTCGTGACTTACGTCGTATCACTCACGCGTTCCTCACCCTCGCCGCCGTTCTCTCGTGTAGCGCTCGAGCCGTCGTTGATTGGTTGCCTCGATGCAGCGTTCCTAGCCGTTTCTCCACCCCACCAGTACCGCTGACCACTGCCACGATGGCCGCTGCGCCTTGATTGCCACCGCAGTTGTGCCACGTCGCGAGTGCTTGCAATAAGGCCGGAGACATGGACCCGGAGACGGTCGCCTCGCTCCTGATTGCCAGCCGTACTCCTTCCCTGGCAGAGACTGAAGCCATTCACGGGCAAGCTGTCGACAGCTTCGACTCTGACGTCTCCCGTGTGGAGGTAAGCCCCGACTTAAGACAACTGCCGGCAGTTCTACTGAACGCGAAGGTGCTTACTGGCCTCCCGGCGTGTGTGTGCTTCAGGCGACGATGGTCGAATGTAGTCCTGTCATTTCCATCGGGAGCGCCGATAGTGTGCAGTCGCTGCGCACGAAGCTCAGGTCGCATTCTCTGATTGACGACGAGAGCAGCTTCCATGTTCAGATAGAACAGCGGAACGAGCCGCAGAAACAGTTTAGTGTACGGCCCATATCCACGCATGCTCGGCCTATTGTTTGTGCATAGCATTAACAAAGAACAGGAACTTTTGGAGCACGCTTAAAATTCGCGTTTAAAAGTGGAACGCGAATGCGTGTTGCAGCGCTGCAAGGGAGTGCACTGAACGCCATCGCCCGTTTGGCGCGACGCTTGGTTGGTTTGGTTGGGTTTAACGTCCCAAAGTGACTCAGGCTATGAAGGACGCCGTAGTGAAGGGCCCCGGAGATTTATACCACCTGCTGTTGTTTAGCGTGTACTGACTTCGCACAGCACATGCGCCTTTAGAATTTCGCCTCGATCGAAATTAGGCTACCGCGTCCGGGATCGATCCCGCGTCTTTCGTGTCAGCAGCCGAGCGCCGTAACCACTGAGTCACCGCGGCGGGGTTTTGAGTTTTTTGTGAAGAAAATGACTCTGTAACAGTATGGCATGTCTTGGTGGACACACGAAGCGCGCGTGATACGCAGCCCCCGTTTGCAGGTCAGTGGTTCAAATCGCTGCCGCGAGCTACGGTCTAACTTAACTAGTTACTTTACGCTGAACGAAACATTGAAGCATATGACACCATTCGGAACATTCTGCGACAAACGGTTTGCACGGTACGATTTTTTTCCGACGCGGGGTGCTCACTACTACAGCTAGTACGACGCCGACGGCTATTCGACCGAACTAGCTGTTTACGTCCTCGCGTAAAAGCTTTTAATATACATGCATACTACAACAATGATGAAGCGGAGCGCCGGTCCAACTCTCGCCCGCTGTCTGAACTGGTCATCCGTGATCTGATCGCGATCGTTCCGAACACTTCCCGTTATCGCAGCTTGATCACAGATGCGAAGCCACACGATAAAGCGGCCTGTATCCACAGCGCTGAAATGTGGTCGTAGAAGATTAGCGCACATCACCTCTGAACAGCAATTTTTGGTCGACCGCCTCGCTTGGCGCTCAAGCAGCGTCCATGACGAGCGTTGTTTCGCCGTCGTTCCGCCGCTAACTATGGTTGTGACGCTGTTGCTGCTACGTATGCTCCTGACTTGTTTCTTAATTTATGCATCTTCATTCTTCGCTTTTGTCATTTTGACGTAATAAGTGACTCATTCCTGACAATATCTCTGATCACATGGCTCGGTACAAAAGGGCTCTTGCACCAACGGCTGAGAAGTCAGCTTAGTGCTGGGAACATGCGGCGCTTTATCATCGCACCAACTGACGTAAGAAAAAGAGAAGTGCACTTATAGGTGTCGGTATGACCAAATATATAGTCTCTTAACACGCGACGGTAGGCAGTATTCAGTGACCACGATGTAAACCTATGGCGTACTGACTCATCGACCCCATTTCTTCCTCTTGCAGCAACTGAAGATGTCCCAGAGCAGAAGGCGGCTCCAGTACATGCTGCCGCTTGTGGACCATCCACGACTGCTGAGGTTGCCGGGTCAACTTCCAACTTGGACCAGCCCCGCAACCCACGCTGTATGCGTGCATGATCGCAACGACGCCCTCTCGCCGCTACGCCCCGGTGTGCCTCATGTGCCTGTAACACTGCAAGAGCAAGACCATCATGGCCCTGCACCTGGACAGCCCATCGGGGAGCTGTTGCGAATTAAGTGCGGGATTCAGTTCCCCAACGCAACCACTGCCAACGGCACCTAGACCGGTGGATGCTTCCTGCACGGCTTCTGCGGAAAGCTCTTGGCGCGCAAGAACGACCGTGACTGGCACCTCCGCCTTAAGCACGCTCTCGTGCGTCAACTGAAGCGCCTTCGTTGTCGCACTGGCAACTACGCAAGCGCGCCAAGATGCGACGAATTTCCATTTCACGCCAAAATTCGTCTGCAACTAGTGGCTCGCAGCGGATGGCGTGGTTGTTTATTAAAAGCATACGTATCTGTTTATGTTGAAGCGAGCATCTTTTAGAGCGGTGGCTGTTAATGCGCCGTCTTGACGAAGCACTGCATCTGACCCCGCTCCTCTCGGGTTCGATCGCGCCCGCCTCGGCCGCGTTCGTGTGCTGTGCAATGCCAGTGGATGTTAAAGCCGCCGCGGTGGCTGAGTGGTTAGTGCGCTCGGCTACTGAGCCGGAGAAGCTGGGCTCAAACCCTACCGCGGCGGCCTCGTTTCAATAGAAGCGCTTAGCAGAAGGGGCCCGTGTGCTGTGCGATGTCAGGGCACGTTATAAGGGTCCCCATGTGGTCGCAGAAAAAGAGTTCATTGCCAAATGTTTCTAAATCATGGGCGACTATTCCACGGTGTAACCCCATGTAAGGGTGACCGCTAAGTCCCCAGTTAACAGCTTCCTGTGTTTACTCCTGTTTCAGCAGCAGTTGATTCCAGCTCTCTTCGGAACTAGCTGGCGGGAGAATACTAGGGCTTACCGGGTGGAGGCTTGACGTCACATCCCCATAATGTGTGAATCTCGGGTTGCCAATCCCTGTAAATTTAGGAATAGGGTTACACTCGCCGTTCGTAGTAGGTAACCTGTGGGAACTTAAATGGATCGACTCTGGATCCATCAGCCTCGTGGTCGCAGTTATTCCCGACTCGCCCACAATGGCACTTTCCCTCTACTTTCACTCCCTTCCTCCCTTACCTCAGGGCATGGTTGAGGTGGAAGTTGGTTTTTGACGGGAAAAATGGCTCTGCGATTCATTTCTCGGTAGCCACCCGAACCGCTCAGTAAGCGGACGGAGGAAGGTGTGAGTGAACGAAGAAAGGGAGAAAGAGGCCCGTATCGGAGAGAGCGAGAAAAAAACTTTATTGTAACAGGAATTCGGGGCACGCCCCAGGGTTCCCGCACAACCCCACTGCACTCAAGTGTTTACGTTCCTAACGTCCATAACACTGGCAGCCCGGCCGGTGGCGATGGTCTGCACGGCCGGGTCCTCCGAGCGCAGCAGTGTCTCCCAGTCCTCCCAGGTCTTGAGGTTCCCTAGGTCCCGCGGGGGAGGGTCCGCCGGGCAGAGTGAAAGGATGTGGAGGGAAGCGGCGAAGGGTTCTGGGCATAGGGCGCATGCCAGATTGGGGAAGGATGGATGATAGTGTGCTAGGGTAAGGGGTGAGGGGAGAGAGTGTGTCTGTAGTCTGCGCCAGAGTGTTGCTTGTTTGTTATCTAGGGAGGGGTGCGGCGGGGGGTAGAGCTGGCGTGAGGCTCTGTAGGCCTGCGTCAGCTCGCTGAATGAGTGCATGCGCTCCTTCGTTAATCCACGATCCGAGGCCACCTGAGTTCGGTTTAAAGAACCTCGGGCTAAAAGGTTGGCGGCCTCGTTTCCAAGATTCCCGGAGTGCTCAGGCACCCATATCAGCGCCACTTGGCGGGGTGGGGGTGCATCGGGCGAGTGCAGTATGCCAAAAGCAGGGACATGGAGTCGGCCTCGAGCAAAATTTAGAATCGCAGTTTTAGAGTCACTTAAAATGTACTGGGCTTCCGTGCGGGTGATAGCAAGTGCAATGGCGGCTTCTTCTGCAGCCTCTGGGGAGGTGTCTGGAGGGAGAGGTAGTGTGAGAAGGGTGGATAAAGAGGAGTCCACCACAGCTGCTGTCGCTTCATCACCCGTGCAGGCAGCGTCCACCCATACGGCGCCCGGCTCACAGCCGTACGCTCGATGGAGTGCCTTCGCACGGGTTCTGCGGCGCTGCTCATCCTGTAGAATGTCCCCACAACGACAAGGTGGTCCTGGCCTTGGATCTTAAAGGCGCATTCGACAACGTCAAACATGAAGTAATCCTGGACCACCTCAGTAACACCAACTGTGGCCACAAAACATTCCATTATATAAGACAATTTCTTACAGACCGTCAAGCCTATATACGCATACAAGATGCGGAACACGGGCCATACACCATCGGCTCGAGGGGAACACCTCAAGGCGCGGTCCTGTCTCCCCTGCTCTTCAATTTGGCAATGCTTCGTCTTCCCTCCAAATTGTCTTCTCTGCCCGGGATACATCACGCTCTTTATGCGGATGACATTACAATATGGGCCACGCAAGGTAACCTGGGCTACATGGAGTCCTGCCTGCAAGCAGCGTCGACCCTAGTCGACGACTACGCGGCCTACTGCGGACTCCAGTGCGCCCCAGCTAAATCAGAATTTGTGCACTTAGGTACCTCCTCTCGGGACACAACTCCGCTTCGCATCAGTCTCCTCTCGGGACCGATCCGGGAGGCCAAGGAGATCCGCGTCCTTGGCCTCTTCATACACCACCAACGCAGAGTCGACACCACCCTAGCCAAACTTCACACGGTGGGAGACCAGGTGGGCCGCATGGTCCGCCGGGTCTCCAACAAGCGGGGCGGATTACGAAGCAAGGATGCACTGCGGCTTGCCCATGCTTTCGTAACGAGTAGAATCCTCTACTCAACTCTCTACTTGCACCTGCGCAAGCACGATGATGACCAACTGGAAGTCATCCTGCGGAAAGTCATCAAGCGGGCTCTCGATCTCCCGGTCACCACGTCCAACCAGAGGCTTCTGGCCTTGGCGTGGTGAACACATTTAGGGAGCTTCGAGAAGCCCACTTAGTCAACCAATACACGCGTCTTGCACAGACCACGTCCGGTCGCCGCCTCTTGGACCGGCTACACATCAAACATGACTACCACATTGAGGAAAGGGAAAGAGTGCCAGAACCCTGGAGACGCGCCCTCCGGGTCCGACCCCTTCCCCGCAACATTTCCAGAGAAGTCCATAGCGGTCGTCGCCAGGCGCGCGCGGAAGCGTTGGCGCGATACTATGGTAACCAAGAACACGTGTATTACGTGGACGTTGCCGGCCCACACCACGGGGGGTGGTACACGGCCGCAGTCGTACACAACACAAACACAGTTAACGGGCTCACTTTCAAAGCCTACAACGCAACACACGCGGAGGAGATTGCCATTGCTCTGGCTCTTACGAATCCGAAGTCAAAACAGATCATCACCGACTCGCGAGGGGCCTGTCGGAACTACGAGTTGGGCTGGGCTCCCCCGCTTGCCTGGCGCATACGGCTTTAGACCAAACAGATCAATGGTACGGCCGTCATATCGCTAACAAACACGATCAACACTTTCCTAAATGATAATAAAATAGTCTTAGGAATTTTTTTGGACATTAAGAAAGCATTTGACACTGTTGATCACGAAATTTTACTGAAAAAGCTGGTGCATTACGGGTTTAGAGGTATTAGTTTAGAATTCTTCAGAAGTTATCTCAATAATCGGCGGCAAATGATCCAACTTAGTGGTGTAAAATCTGACTTTGAAACAGTTACGGTTGGTGTGCCTCAGGGTTCCGTACTTGGTCCGATTTTTTTTACCTTGTATATTAATGACCTGCCGCATTTCACACAACACTTCTCTGTTTTTATGTATGCTGACGACACTGCTCTTCTATGTGCTCATGAATCTACAACGGATCTTATTAGCACCGCAAACCGAGAATTGGAAACTTTGTGTAGCTGGTTTGTTTCAAATAAACTTGTTGTAAATGTTTATAAGACAAAATGCATAATATTTAGGGGCTCCAGAAAAACAATACATAAAAACCTGCCTTCCGTGCAATGGCTGGGAACACCTATTGCACTTGTCAATAACATCACTTATCTTGGAATAATTCTAGATGAGAACCTGCACTGGAAGCCATACATTCAGGCGCTTTGTAAAAAGTTAGCTGCAGCATGCTTTGCACTCTACAAATGCCGAGATTATTTTGGTAATGACATACTCAGAACTATTTATTTCTCAATTTTTCAAAGCCAGTTATCATATTGCATTGAATCATGGGGCCACACCTACCAATCTTATTTGGAACCACTTAGGGTCTTGCAAAAAAGGGCAATTCGATTCATTTCACATTCAGGATACAACGTCCACACTGCTCCTCTTTTTAAACAGATGGATATACTGCCACTACAATCATTACTTGAATACAGGACTGTCTTGACAATACACACATGCCTTACAGACAATTACCCGTTACACTCATCGCTATTCAGTATCCCACCACTATGCACTCGCAACGTCACTCATAGAAATTTCCTTCTTCCGAAAACAAAAAATGTCTATGGAGAAAGAAGGATGGCCCATGTTGGTATTAAGCTGTGGAACAAGCTTCCAAGTGAACTCAAACATAGTAAAACTTTTCCTGTGTCACTGAAGAAATATTATAAACAATGAGTGAAGTCACCGCTTTTTTTTTCTTTTCATGTATTTTTGTGTGTTTGTATCTGTTTGTAAAAGAGGCTTGGTGCTCTGAATACTGTTGCTCTATGTACCCATTTATGTCTTTCTAATTTCATGAGCTTTTATATGAATGTAATTAATTTTTGTTATGCCTGCAATTTTCTTTGAAACTGAATTGCATGGATCCCAACTAGCTTCCAGCTAGGAATCCAGATGTTTTAACAAGCATGTCTTGTATGAATG
Organism: Amblyomma mixtum; assembly: GCF_055824585.1. Taxonomy (NCBI): domain Eukaryota; kingdom Metazoa; phylum Arthropoda; class Arachnida; order Ixodida; family Ixodidae; genus Amblyomma; species Amblyomma mixtum. Next base: position 85,074,723 of record NC_143015.1, on the reverse strand, counting down.
TTGAGAAATAAAAATTGAATCAATCAATCAATCAATACTGGAATATAGCTGTCGATGTGAAGATCCAACTCCACGCAACCTGATTTGGTCCCCCGGTCACCAGGGACTCCAGGGAAACGAACAGGCCGATCAGGCCGCCCGCGCACTCTCTCCCCGGGCTATCTCCCTGTCCTTAGAAGGGTACTCCCAATCAGACAATCTGGCCCTTACATTCAAACAAATCACCGATTACTACAAGGAGGAGCACCGGCGCTACCCGGCCCCTTGTAAGAGTCTGGATCGCGCTGACGAGCGCCTCCTCATCAAAATTCTTACTAACACTGTACTGTGCCCGGCCGTTCTTAAACATTTCAATACATCCTTTGATGGCGCGTGCCAGTTCTGTGGGGAGGTGGCTGACACCTTCCACATGGTTTGGGCGTGTCAATCAAACCCATCTATCCCCCCCAACCCCAACCCCATCAGAGAGGACTGGGAGGCGGCCCTGCTCGGCTGTCAAGACCTAAAAAGCCAAAAGGCTTTGGTTCAACGGACGCGGGCGGCGTTGCTTGCCAATGGGGCACCGGAATAGGGGCTCCACCCCGTATTGTAAGGGGAAAGGGCCAATAGTGTCCTACCCCAATCACCTTTCTGTAAAAAACTTAATTTCCCATAAATGTTTTTCACCACCACGTGCTCATGGTGGGACGGGTGCAGATTCCTCGGGAACGGCCTGATGAGGACCTCCCGGTGAAGGGGTCGTGGGATGGCGAGGAGGGTTGGGTCGTTGGCCGGTATTCTGATTCCGAGGGAATCCAGGATATACCGACCTGTGGAGGTTTGTGTGAGCCTGCTGTTTTGGGCCCGTCGGTGGGCCTCCACCAGTTCCCCGATCGTGTTGTGGAGGCCCAGGCTTAGTAATCTGTCTGTGGGTGTGTTGAGGGGAAGATGAAGTCTACTTTGAATGCCTTGCGAATCAAAGCATCCAAAGCGTTTATGTCATGTTTGGATAGTTGTATGGGGTAGTGTACAGCACAGCGCTGAGGACAAAGGCATGAATGAGGCGACATAGGTTGCGCTCCTTCATTCCTCTATGATGTCCCGAAACCCTGCGGATGAGGTGCGATATCGCGCCTACAACCTGCTTGAGTTTCTGAGGGTGGTGGTGTTTTTGCCATCGTTCTGGATGTGCAGGCCCAATACACGGAGGGTGCCAACCTCAAGTACCGGGTCACCATTCAGTTCAATGGCAATGGGGAAGCGGGGGCAGCGGTGGTTCTTAGGACGGATGAGGAGCAGTTCGGACTTCTCTGGGGAGCAAGACAGTCCGATGGTCCGTGCGTAATTTTGGGTGAGTGTGGCTGCTTCCTGTAAGGTGTTCTCTATGCCGCCGTCACTGCCATGGGTGGTCCACAGGGTGATATCGTCGGCATAAAGAGTGTGCTTCAGGTGGGGAATAGTTGCCAGTTTTCGGGCGAGGGGGATGAGGGTAATGTTAAAGAGAAAGGGGGAAAGGACGGACCTTTGAGGGGTGCCAATACTCTCAAGAGTGTAGGAGGGGAAGACAAAGGGCCGAAGTGTGGTGGTGGTGAAAACTTTTATTTTGTGAAAAAGAGTTTGGGAGCCACAGAGTGGCCCCGCTACATGGTCGGCGTCCCTAGTCCGGGACACCGCATGACGAGGCCCCGTCTCTCGCCCGTTTCACCAGAGCCCTTTGGGACTCAAGCGAGGAGCAGTTGAGGAGGGCAGTCTCCCATGCCTCTCTGGAAGGGGTAGGGGAAGGGGGGAGGTGGGGATTTTGAGTACATGCCCACACCATGTGGAAGATATCACAGGTCTCCCCACAGTGTGGGCATCGCCCATCCGTGTTAGGATCGTAATGTTTTATTATTGCAGGACAGAGTAGAGTACCTGTCTGCAGGCGCCTTAAAGTTCGCTCCTCCGTCTTACTCAGCCCTTTTGCAGGGGCCGGGAAAAGGCGGTGGTTGTCGCTATAATGTGTTAATATTTCCCTGAATCGCAGCAGCGGCTGGTTAGTCTCCGAGCCAGAAGAGCTGGGATGAGGAGCCCGGTGAGTAAGCGCTCGGGCAGCCGCGTCAGCGGCCTCATTACCTCGTAAGCCCTGGTGGCCAGGAGCCCAAATGATTCGTTTGGGTGTTGGATCAGTGGCAGTCCGTCGTAGAATACAATCAGCTAAGGGGGAGATCTGCCCTGCCAAGTAATGTTGACATGGTTTTCGGGAGTCCGTGATGATTATTCTCGAATTGGCGTGGGCGGCAGCAAGCGCTATCGCTATTTCCTCGGCTCGCATTGAATTCGGGGCTCGAAAGGAGAGTCCATCAACGTGCATTTCCTGGTGAACGACAGCGGCCGAGTAAAATCCCGTGGGCGATGGCCCTGCTACGTCTACATAATATACACCGGGTCGGGAGCCGTGTTGTCTCTCAAGAGTCCGAGCCCGCGCTTGTCGTCTGTTTTCATGCATGTCGGTGTCCAGCGCCTCAACACGACAAACAGGTGAGCAGCTGGGCTGAGATCGCCTCCTCTTCCTCCCATCCCTCACCCTCCCCCGAAACCGTCTCCGCACTCTACGCGGAGTACAAAAAACAGATAGACGTGCTCCGGGCACAGAATGAGCTTTTGCTCAACAAAATTCAAAATTTAGAGTCAAAATTGGCGTCCGCCGCACCGAGCCCGCAGAACTCGGACGCAATGGAGAGCGACGCGGGGATCTCGCCTGCCCTCGTGACAGCCATCTCTGCGATGGAGGAGCGCTTAACCTCTAAATTGCGATATATGATCGAGACCGCCATGGACCAGATCTTGACAAAGGTCAAATCTGCCGTCCCCGCGGTGGTCTCAAAACACATCTCGGACAACCCCCGCCTCCTCCGTCGGACGGGACCCATTAGGGACGTATCCCGCCCTTCAAAATTCAACCGTCTGATTATTGATTCGGACAATGAGGACAGCTGCCCCGCTCCTTCCGTCATCACCCCCTTGATGGCGCATGTAGCTGGCTCTGAGGCAGCCAATCCCTCCTCCTCCCCCCCAAGAATTTTAAATCATGGCGAGACACCTTAATCAAAGGAGTTCCGCCATATCCAATTCGGCCATGTCAACTTCAATAACACAGTGGAACTGTAGAGGCTTTAAGGACCGCACTAAGCGGGCCAATTTCCGCCTCTACCTTGAAACATTCGAGTCCTTACCAGCCGTGGTTGCCCTCCAAGAGCCAGGCCTGGGCGCCACAATTTCAAATTACACGACGTTCCAACAGGATCCCGCGTCTTGTCTTCTCGTTCACAAAGACTACACAGCCAACCTAGTGGATCTCGACCTCCAACTAGAGTACTCTTATGTAATGGTGACCCTCCTACCAGTCCGCCGCAGGGACCCACCGTTGCATATACTCAACGTGTACTGCTCTCCCAAACTAAAGCGAGTGACTTTTGCGGACCTCTTTAGCCGCGCGCTAAGAGTAGCGGGCCGCGATCCGCTGCTGATTGTGGGCGACTTTAACGCTCCCAGTCAGCAGTGGGGGTATCGCAAGGAGGAGTCGCGCGGGCGTAAGCTGGCGGAGCTTGCGTCCACGTTGGGCCTCACCCTCCACACGGACCCTGTCCACCCAACCCGGCTAGGAAATTCCGTGACACGGGATACGTGTCCGGACTTAACCTTCACTCGCAACATACGACACGCAGACTGGCTCAACACCGAGGAGACCCTCGGTAGCGACCACTGCATCATTAACACTACACTACGCACACGCCCCCTCAAGCGTCCCAGAACACAAGCCCATATCCCAGATTGGACGAAATTCAGGCAAAATTTTAACTCACTTGATAACACACCCATTTCCGCGCAAGGCTACACAGCATGGTCCCAACAGCTGCTGGCAGACCTTTCCTCGCATGAAACACACATCCAGCTCTCAGAGGCGGTCACGGACGTGGATAACCACCTTCTACACCTCTGGGAAGCCCGTCGCAGCCTCGTCCGCCGTTGGCGACGCCAGAAACACAATAGAAAGCTTAAAGCTCGAATTGCCGAGCTTACCCAGAAAGCGGCAGAGTACGCGGCCCAACTCGCCGACTCCAACTGGGTAGATAGATGCAACACGGCCGCGCGACAAATGTCCAGCCGAAACACGTGGCGTCTCTTTCGAGCCCTAATCGACCCAACACAAACACGAACCGAAACACAAAAACATTTGCACCGAGCCCTGCACGCTTTTTCTGGCAACACGACTCAACTGGCACAGAAACTTCGGGACCAGTATCTGTGTACAGCCCAAGACCCCCGTGGATCTGCGTACTCTTATGCAAGCAGAGAGAACACGGAGCTGGATCAACCTTTCCAGCTCCATGATCTGCGGGCGGCTCTCGCCAAAATGAAACGGGGCACTGCGCCAGGACGGGATAAGGTCACCGTCAAGCTTTTGACGAACCTGCCCGACTTGGCATACCAGTCCCTCCTGGAATACGTCAATGCGATTTGGCGCGGGGACACCCCCCTGCCAATCGAATGGAAAACGGCTTTGGTCACTTTTATTCCTAAAGCTGGCAAACCAATTGACACAGATAACCTCCGCCCCATCTCTCTCACCTCATGTGTGGGCAAACTAATGGAGACGATGGTGCGGGATCGGTTATCTACATATCTTGAAAACAAACAAGTCTTTGCGAGCACCATGTTCGGATTCCGCCCACACAGATCCGCACAGGATGTCCTCCTGCAACTCAATCGGGAAGTCCTTGACCCCCTCGAATGCCCCCATAATGACCGGGTAGTACTCGCCTTGGATCTTAAAGGGGCATTTGACAATGTAACACATGAGATCATACTCACTAACCTAAGTCACACCGACTGTGGCCTCAGTACATTCCAATACATAAGCCAATTTTTAATAGATCGTCAATCCTACATTCGAATTCAAGATAGAGACCATGGTCCTTACCTACTCGGCACGCGGGGAACCCCTCAAGGCGCGGTACTTTCCCCGCTGCTCTTCAATCTGGCCATGATGCACCTGCCGGCCCAGCTGAGTGGTGTCGTCGGCGTGCAGCACGCCCTGTCCGCCGATGACATCACTCTGTGGGCCACGCAGGGCAGCACAGGAGACATTGAAACCAGCCTGCAAACAGCGGCGACGATAGTAGACCGCTACGCCCGCCGCTGCGGTCTTCAATATTCCCCTCAAAAATCGGAATTTGTGCACCTCCGCCCCTCACAGAAGTGCACAACTAAAATATCTCTCTCTCTTGAGAGTGGTCCCATACGCGAAAGTGATGAGATACGGGTACTCGGACTCTACATCCACAAACACAGGCGGCCAAACACTACATTGGCCAAACACCGTAAGGTGGGGGACCAGGTGGGCCGCATGGTCCGCCGGGTTTCCAACAAACGCGGAGGGTTACGAAGTAAGGATGCCGTGCGGCTGGCAAACGCCTTTGTAACCAGTCGAATTCTCTATTCGACTCCTTATCTCCACCTACGGAAACAAGAGGAGGACGCCCTTGAGGTCATCCTTCGCAAAATTGTTAAACGTGCCCTTGACCTCCCCATCACTACTTCAAACAGCCGGCTTATGGCTCTTGGGATGGTGAATACTTTCCGGGAACTCCGGGAGGCGCACCTTACAAACCAGTACACGCGCTTGTCGCTAACGGAGTCGGGTCGCCGCCTTCTTGCTCGACTCCATATCCAACACACCCCTCCAATGGAAGACAGGTTTCGCATCCCGGAACTGTGGAGACGTGCCCTCCACGTGCGGCCTCTTCCAGCAAACATGTCACATGAAGACCATAATGGTCGGCGCCTGGCACGAGCGGAAGCGCTAGCCCGATATTATGGCAACAAAACAGGTGTATACTACGTGGACGCCTCCGGCCCTCACCACGGGGGATGGTACACGGCCGCGGTAGTTCACAACAGCAACACAGTTAACGGCCTAACTTTCAGAGCCCGCAGTGCAATACAAGCAGAAGAGGTCGCGATTGCTCTCGCGGCCTCACATTCCAATTCAAAATACATAATCACCGACTCGCGAGGGGCCTGTCGGAACGTCGAACAAGGCTGCACTCCCTTCCTAGCCTATCGAATATACCAAAATTGCATACGGGATACGGACCCCGCACACCGTTACCTCATATGGGCCCCTGCTCATGAGGGGTTGGCAGGAAACGAGGCAGCAGACGCAGCCGCCCGCGCGCTCTCTCACCGGGCTGTTTTCTCCTCCCCGTCCGATCAGGAACCCGATTTTAATCCGGTCTATACATTCAAAGATATTACAACATATTATCAAAATTGTCATCGCCTTTACCCTAGCCCATGTAAAGGCCTGAAGAAGGCGGATGAGCGGCTCCTTCTCCGCCTTCTCACCAATACATTGCTGTGCCCGGCAGCGCTAAAACGTTTTCACCCCTCCTTTAGCGGCAGCTGCCCACACTGTAGTGCAGTGTCTTCTGACACTTATCACATGGTGTGGGCCTGCCCCTCCAACCCCGCTATTCCCCCCATCCCCAACCCAACCCGGGAGGACTGGGAGGCGACCCTGCTCGGCTGCCACGACTTACAGGCCCAACAAGCCTTAGTCGGGCGCGCCCGGGCGGCGGCAACCGCCACTGGGGTCCCATACTAGGGACCTCCACCTAGTGTTTGTAAGGATCGGTCCCTTACGGGCTGATCCAAACATACCTCCTGCTCATTCGTAATGTTTTCACCACCACCACCACCACCCTCGGGCTGCACTGGACACTACCCTCCACTTCTGCACCTCTTTCTCCCTTTCTTCTCACTTCCTCCTTTACCCTTCCTTATGGTGCGCTTTGGTTCGGGTGTGCAGCGATATACGTGAGACAGTTACTGCGCCATTTCCTTTCCTCAAAAAACAATCTATCTTCAATTTTCCATTTTCTCTAGTAGGGCACCTGCTCCTTTCTTTTTTCATTCCTTCTTTATCCCTTACGGTGCTATTCGGGTATCTAACAGGATAAGTGCGACAGTTGCTCATTCATTTCCTTTTAAAACCAATTTTAATTTTGTGTGACCTCCACTATGGCACCCATTCTTCTTTCACTCCCACCTTCTTCCCTTCCCTTACGCACTGTTCAGGTGTCCACCGAGATATGTGAGACAGATACTGCGCCGTTTCCTTTACTCAAAAAGCAATGCAATTTTAATTTTATTTTTATTAACAGCAAAAGCGACTACTATGGGCATTTCATAAATCTATTTTGTTTTTAGTTCTCTCTCCTGCTATTCGTCTACGCGGAATTTCTCGTATGTATAGCTCGTGAATTATGCAAAAGCGTTCTTGTTACAGCCAGCGTCTTCGCTTCGGCGGACGCGCTTCTGGCCACGCGCGTCTCTTCTCTCACTCTTTCACTCTTTGCACATATCTTTTAAACTCTCCTCTGTCCGCACATGGCAGCGGTGCTGGCTCGGATCGAGCCAGTTCGCAGACCCGTGCACTTTCCTTGTCATCCTTCTCTCAGTAGCACCAACCATACCATTCACGTGAGTATCACCATCGCCGCAGTTCGCTAGTCTCGTGCTCGTTACCTCAATGCAGCGTTCATAGCCGCTCGCCCGCCCCATCAGTCTCGCTGACCGCTGCCACTTCGGGCGTTCTACCTTCACTACCGACGCAGGAGTGCCGTGACCCAACTGTTCAAGACGGTGACATGGACACGCCGCCCACTGCCTCACTCCAGATTGCCAGGCGCCCTTCCCTGGCCGAGACTGAAGCCAGGCAGAGGGAGGCTGCTGACAACTTCGACTCTGACATGTCTTTTGTGGAGGTAAGCCCCCACTCTCTTCCAACAAACGCTGGCAGTTCTACAGGACGCGCAGTTGCCTGCTGCTCTCCCGGCGTATGTTAGCTTCCGGCGACGATGTTCGAAAGTAGTCATGCCAGTTCGATTGGGAGTTCCGATAGTGTGCTTTTCCTCCTCACGAAGCACTGCAACCAGTTGTCTGAACGACAAGGGCAGCTCTCTTTGTTCAGAAACAACAAGTTAACAAAGCGTGCACGCATAAACGTGCATGCTCAGTTTGCATGTAAGTTCGGCCTATTTAGCGCATCATCATCAAGTGCGTAAGACGGGAACAAAGAGGGAAGACGAAAAGCCATTTTCATAAAATATTCTAGAACAACGATGAAGTCGTATGCAGCCCAGGTCGCAGCTCGCGCTCGCAGCCTGAGCTGTTCACTCACGTTATCGCAGTTTGAACCCAGATGCGAAGCCACAGGGAAAAGCGCCTTGTATAGATAACGCTGAAAGTGGGTGGTAGGCTATAAGCTCACACGCCTTCTGAACAAGACGCCTCAAGCCGTCTGCTTTGCACTGTGCTCGAGAAGCGTCCACGGCAACGCCTATGTGCGTCCTCATTCCGCCGCGGCCGATAGTGGTGCCGGCGTTCCTCCTAAATCTGCGGCATGTTATTTTTTTAAATTCTGGGCCACCATTCCCCGGCTTTTAGCTTATTTTAACACAATATGTTACTGATTAACGTTGTTCACTACATACTTAGCTGGGTTCAAAATGGCTGTTGCTGCCACCGCTCAGCTGAGTCGGTGCTCAACGCTACAACGCGTGTTCGCATTTTTCGATTCTATTTCGGTAATTAATTCTAAGCATTTACTTACGCAATCTGACCCACCGCTCCGGTGAAAGATTCGCCCCAATACAGACGTGAGAACTTAATTTTTTTTATTTTTTTGCAGAGAATCACTCCACTGAGCAGGAAGGATCATTGGCCCTTAATGAAGGATTGGACCATTTTAAAAAAAATGTCTTTGCTCTGAGCGCGCAGCGCTTGATTATTGCATATTTGGATTATGGAGGTTTAAAGTCCCAAAGCGACTCAGGCTATGAGGGACGCCGTAGTGATGGACTCCGGAAATTTCGACCACCTGAAGTTTTTTAACGTGCACTGACATCACACAGTACACGGCCCTGTAGAATTTCACCTCCATCGAAATTCGACCCCCGCGCCAGGGATCGAACCCGCGTCTTTAGGGTCAGCAGCCGAGCGCCATAACCACTGCGCCGCCGCTGGGACATAAGAATAGTAATTACGATGAACGCGAATCTACAACCAACGTACTGATTAACTCCCCTTCGTTCTCTATGCAGCAACTCCTCATGTCCGAGCGCAGAAGGCGTCTCCAGTACGTCCTGCCGCCTGGCGAGCAGACAGTCGACGAATGCTGGGATTGCCGAATCAACTTCCAAGTTGAGTCCAGGCCCGCAGCCCACGAAGGCTACGAGCACGATCGCTACTACTTCCTCCTCTTCTCCATCCCGGTATACAGCATGCGCCGGCAACACTCCAAAAGCAAGCCTACCGTGGCCCTCCACACACGGGGGAGCAGCTCTGAATGAAGGGCGGCGCAGAGTCCGCCAGCGCAGCCGCCAACCACCGCCGTTTCCCCCAGGACCAGTGGAGACTTCGTGCGCGGCTTCTGCAAGAAGCTCTTCGCCCACAAGAGCGACCGAGACGAGCACCTCCGCCTGGAGCACGTCCGTCGGCGTCGATTCAAGCATCCACGCTGTGCCACTAGCGAATAGGCCAGCGCGTCATATCGTGCCGATTCGATACGACGCCAGAATTTGCGTCCCGCTGTAAGGGCTGGGAGCGAGAGGCGTGATTGGAATAAAAATATTCGCTTGTGTGTATATCCAGACCTCCATCCTTTAGGGCGGTAGCCTGTGATGCATCGTCAAAACACAGCGTCCGAATCCGCACTTTCGAATACCTACCCTTCAAGCTTTGCATGCATGAAAAGGAGGCTTGTGTTGCGACAAATTAGGAACCGTTGGCACGAACGCGTTAAGCTGAGCACTGAGGAAACGACTTCACCTTATTTCGTGCTGTTAGCATAAGTGGTTTGCTGAGACGAGTTATTTAGGTGGTCGAACTTTCCGGAGCCCTTCACTATGGCGTCCCTCATAGCCTGAGACGCTTTGGGACGTTAAACCCCAATAAACCAACTATAAGTCATCCGCTTATCCGTCATCGTATTACAGCAGGCAGCGAATTATTGCGAACGCTGGAGACTAAGCAATAAGCTGAGGGGCCAGCTTAAGCGTTCCGTAGTTACCGTTTATTCGAAACGACTTTATATCCCTCTTACGCGGGCACCTTGGAGGCCTTGTAGAATACGGTCCTTATGTTCAGCGGCGTTAAGAGTGCAGCTACACGGTACGAATTCCGCGCTTTCGCTGTTGGAATTGAAGGCACCCGTCGGACACCTTTAGAACCCAAAGGAGCGGCCTTCGAGAACGCGCGATCGCAGTGGCGTCCAACGTCAAAAAGCAAAAGCAAAGAAAACTTATGCAGCTAAGAATCTTTGAAAATATCTTTAAAAGATACGAAAAACCATGCCATGGTGGCTCAGTGGTTACGGCGCTCTCTGCTGACCTGAAACACGTGGGTTCGATCCCGGCAGCGGCGGCCGAATTTCTAGAGTCCGGGAAATTCTAGAGTCCCGTGTGCTGTGCGATGTCAGTGCACGTTAAAAAACCCCACGTGGTCGAAATTTCCGGAGCCCTTCACAACGGCGTCCCTCATAGCCTGAGTTGCTTTGAGACGTTAAACCCCAATAAACCAATAAACCAAAAAGATGAGAAAATTTTGGTCATGCTTTTCGGGCGTTTATATTTTAAGCCCATAATTCAAGATAGTAAAATTGTTGTAGCAACATCGAGTGCCCCTGGTAGTCAAGGCAATACACAGAACCTACTGCTGCTGATGAGAGCAGGTTTCGCAGTTTTGTTAAGAAAGCAGTACGAATAGAATATTGTCTGAGCTTAACGAATGAACACAATAGCTCACTTTGCTTTTGAAACACTCTCTTCAGCCACCTCATGCACAACAGCGGATGCTACGCCTCAACGACTGTTTCACCTTTGTGCTGCACTGTGTACCTGCGCTGCTTCTCCTTTGTTTTCGCTCCTTTGGTGAAAAGAGGCCTATAGCTGGAAAGGCCTTCGAGGAATGCCATGTGACAGGGGTTTTCGAATGAGTCAGCAGCTTATCTGTCAGCTTATCCGCTTAGGAAACTACCGACCCATGCTATGCGCTTAAGGATGTATTCGATTTCTAGTGCATGTGGATGCATAGTATTGTTTTATTGTCGCAGTATACACTTCATAGCTTAGGATAACTGAACTGGGCTGTCAAATATAAACACTCGGCAATGATGAAGGTCCTTTAAAAACGTCATTAGCGCACTGCGGTTGTTCGCATTTCATGTTATGCGATAGGCCGGTCGTGACTCACGGCATCGAACGAAAGCAACGGCACCGGACCGGAAGTGGTGGATGCTGGGTTAGGTCACTTTATGACTGCATGAGTCATATGACGAATCATGACTCATGACATAGACCGTAAGTAGTCACCAGACCAGAAGTTAAGTGAACTAAACCTAAAGTGGCACCGCTGGACCGGAAACGACGTCATCCAAATCAGCAGTTATGTCGTAAGACCAGAATTTTCTCCTGCTGAGGCGCCAAGTGACACTATGCTATCGCCTCAAACACATAATGTTATTGAGTGTCGCTCAAATTTTGTCACACCTTAATTCGAAATCAGAATTGAGTGCAGAGTGAAAGCTGTGTAAGATTTTCTTCGGCTAACCAGCACAGGAACGCGAGATGAAACATCAGCCGTGGCCGTTCAAACACTCCAATTTTTTTGCTACCGCAGTGGCAGCAGCCTCTGAGGCATTTCCCTTTTAGTGGGTGAGGCTGCTCGAAGAAATCTCGACGGTGACAGTCGTGTTTCGATGCGGTGTGTCTCGGCGACAGTCGGCGACAGTCGTGTTTCGCACCGTCATGTCATAGCAATGGAGAAGCACCCCCTATTCCAGTGTGTCGCCTATCCTTCTCAGTCATTACTCCACTGGGCTGTTTACACTTTTACATGTCAATGAGTGCCTCATGAGAGCTGTGTTGTACATAGATTACAAATGGCGAGAAAAAGAAACAAGAACGAAAGTGCCCTGCCCGCAACACTACTTTTTTTTCTTTTACGTATTATTTATTCTGTACGAATTCTAGCTTTAAATCCCAAGATTATCTCAATACGCCACTCCTTGTACATGAGTGCGTTTGTATCCGCTATGCGCCCTGTTGGTGGTGAAAACGTGTGTTGGTGGTGAAAACGTGTATTGCCGATGACGTAAATAGCGTGGGCGAAGCCCCCTACATGGCACTTGGATGCCCCCTCACTGTGAGGAGGCACCCTCACACGAAGGCTAGCCCCTGGAGCGCAATCCTTCTGCGAGCGCTGGAGATGACCCGGCGCTGGTCTTGAGTTGTTTTTGTTTTTGTTCTTGTTGTTGATGATGATGTTTAAGACTTTATTTGTGGGCAAATTTAAAAGGGAAGGGTGATGGGATCAGGCAGACGTGGACGAGCAGATCAGTGGCCGATCCCCCGCCGTGGGTACGTGCCATTAAGCCTGAAAAAGGACAGCATTATCATCATCATCATCCCCACCGGTTGGCACGACGGGCTTGGTATGTTTTACAGTGGTGGCAGTAGCAGTGTAATTTTCGTGATTTCAAAAAAAAGCTGTTTTGGGGGAAAGGAAATGGCACAGTAAATGTCTCGCATTGTTGTGATGCGTGGTTCATGAGACGCGCGCGTTCATGAGCGCGCGTTCATGCGAAGGAGCAGACAAGTTTCCAGGGGCCAACGCTGCGTTTATTCCCGCATGTTCGTCGGTGCGTGGCTGGCCGATAATAACCCACCCGTAGGTTGCGGCGCAGGCCTTTTACTAGGTTATTGGCGCGCATGCGCATTAGCGACGGCGGCGGCGATAGCCGGACACCACACGCATCTCGCTGCACGCCCGAACAGCGCCGTAAAGGGACGAAGGAAGGAGTGAAAGCTCGGCGTTGTTTTTAAGGCGGAAGCCTTTAATGCCTCATCATTGTAAGCAGGAGTTGTCGACAGAAAATGTCACGCTTTTCAATTGGTCGAAATGCTCGTGACGTCACAGTGCGCGAATTTCAAATGGGGCCAATTGTACTTTGTCTAGTAATCATGCGGGACGGAGCTGTGCTGACGTGTCTCGCATGGGCTCCCGCCTCGAAGCCACTTTTCGGCAGAAAGAGTCAGCCTTCGGGCTCGAATATTTTGGACGACATCCGGGCCATTGTCCAGTGCCTGCTGAAGCCGGATTTTGCCAATCTACGGACACCTAGGCATATTGCCGGCTGACTGCCGGCCTAGCCATCGAGCTCGACCTAGCTCGTCACCTCTCCGCCGGGAACTGAGCTCCCAGGGACCTGCAAAGATGGAGTACGCCGTGGAAGGCGAGAAAATATCAGCGTCGGAGCTCGAGGACGGAAAATGGGAAACCATTCTTCGGTACCGCGACCGACAACGAGGCCTGAAGAATAAAGGGCCCGCATCAACCGACGACGAGCCTGCGCAGGGGCACGGCCAAGGCAAGTCTAATTCCAATTTTCCATCGCGAAAGAACGGGAAAAAGCTACTTGCACTCAGCAAGAAAGCACTTCTCCCGCGCTTACCGACCGATGACTACAAAATCGTCTGCCGACCACAAGGTTGGAATCTGAGGGACTTTGCGCCCGGACTACTACTCTTCTGCGCCTGCGAGGTGTCCAGGCTGCCGTATGATACGATGAAGAATGAAGACATTATCAGAGTCAATACGGCCAACAACACCTTCACGCTATGCACGCCCGATCGTCAACGGGCGACTGCATACGCCAAGATTGAAAAACTGAACCTCCAAGGTCAAACCTACAACGTTACGTCGTACGTGGCGGCGCCCGAAGACTCGGTAAAAGGGGTCATTTACAACGCCTACGCGGGAGACTCGCCCGAAGCGGTTCGCCAAGGCTTCGGAAACAGAAACGAAGGAATAGAAGTTGTGGATGCCCGAAGGATCGGACAGTCCAGAACAATACAAATCACCTTTTTTGGAAAGAAGCTACCCAGCCAAGTAATCTATCAGTGCGGCGTCTTTCGGGTCCACCCCTTCAGGGAGCAACATGAAGTATGCTACAACTGCAGGAGGGTAGGACACCGGGCCGACGTCTGCTACAAACCTACAACGAACCTTTGCCGCCGCTGCGGAGAAAATCACTCGCCTCCACCTGAGGGAGAACAGCCAACCTGCCAACCCGTCTGCATCGTCTGCAACGGGGGCCACAACACAGGCAGCCGGAACTGCAAATTCCGGCTGATCAACAGGAACAAACAAGGAACGCCCCATGGCAACCAGGCACCCAAGCAAGGGGACAACGACTCATCACTACACGGACACCAATCTAGGCCCAGGAAGAAGGAACAGGGTGCTACCGGAAAAGGAGGCAGCCACAGCCGGAACAACTCCAGCTCCTTCCCGCCCCTGGGGAACCCTGCAGGGAACGACAAGCGAAGCTCGAGCCGCGGACGCAGCGATAGCCGCTCCAACAAAAAGGTGAGCTGGCCAGCAGAGGCCTCCCAATCTATTGACGCTCGAGAGAAGGAGTTTCAGATACAACTACAATCCCGAGACAGAGAAATTGCCAGCCTTAAAAAAGAGTTGGCTGACATTAAACGCCTGTTACAAGCGCATCAGGTACAGAATGCCACTGCGGCTAGAACGCCACCCACCGCGTCCCAGGCTTCGACCAATAGTGCGATGGAAACAGACGCCATTTGCCACACTCCCTCCACCGCGTCCCAGTCTTCGGCCCATAACGCGACGGACACAGACGCCAGAATAGCAACTAAAAGACCGCTTCCTACAAAAGAAGGCGAGGAATCCAAACGAAAGGCCGAGGCTTCGGAAGCCGACACCCCGCAGCCGTCGAAAGCGCCTACCAAACTCAGGGCAGACATCAATACTCTGTCAGAGAGAACTAGCGCTATATCAACAGAACAAGCAACCTTCCAAGGCCTCGTTACTACCAAATTTGCAGAGATAGATATTCGCTTTGCAACACTAGAGGGACAGGTATCCCAAATAGCCACGTGCATGCAGCAAATAATGGATAGGCTTACAACTATCGAGGCCCGCCTACCCCCCATCTTGGATCTGTCCACGACGCCACAACCATCTATAACCCAACATGGCACAACGCCAAAAATTTGAAATTTGGCAATGGAACTGCAGAGGCTTCCGCCGCAAGCGGGCCCACTTGCAGCTCCACATCCAACAAGCACCGTCTGTTACAACCCCAGACGTGATTGCATTGCAAGAAGCTAGCGGCAGGGCTACACTGCCAGGCTATAAAGCATATCTGCCACCTCATTATGATACTAGTAGCGCAGCCGGCTCCTTCAGAGCCACTCTGGTGCATAGAAATATCACCGCAATTCAACATTTTATAAATGATTCGGAAGAAGATTACACCCTACTTGAAATAGTACCAAGGCAAAAAGGAGACTCAAATCTCTTCATCCTTAATGTATACAACCCGCCCAGAAACAAAGGCAATGGACTCCCACACTTGTTGATAAACACAGTAAAGCTGGCTGCTAGGGCTCAACTAATAATTGTGGGAGACTTCAACGCTCAACACCCAGCATGGGGATATAGCAAAGCAACTCCGAAAGGGAACCTGCTCTGGCAAATCATACAGTCACTAGGGCTCACAACGCTAAACAACCCGAGCGACCACACACGCATGGGTAACAGTGTATGTGTCGACACATCTCCAGACCTATCCCTCTCTAAAAACGTCAAGGACGCAAAGTGGGTCAACACCGGGCAAAACCTTGGTAGTGATCATTTCATCCTTAGCATCACCTTCCCCACGACAAAACTTAAAAACAAAGCAAAAGAAATACGAACCACGGATTGGGACAAGTTCAGGCAACTTCGCGACAAAACAGCTCCAAAGGAGATCTCTAACCTTAGCGACTGGGTTATCTCCCTGAATGAGGATGTCAGCTCCACTACCGTTGCGGTGCCAGTTGAGAAGGAGGAGCAGATTGCAGACTCAAAGCTGCTACACCTGTGGCAGGCACAAAAAGGCCTCCAAAAACGCTGGAAGAAGCAAAAACACAACAAGCGACTACGCAAAAAGATCGCTGAAATCGAGAGGCGAATCGAGGAACATACACTTACTCTCCAAAAACAACAATGGAACCAAATATGTGAAAGCGTCAATGGGCAGCTCGGAAATAAGAAGACATGGCATCTTCTAAGACACCTGCTCGACCCAGAACAAACACGTCCCGTGCAACAAAGTCAACTGTACAGACTCATACATAAATATGAGGGTACACCTGAAGACCTAATCAAAGAGCTAGCAGAACGTTATCTAAACACGGATGATGGTACCACTCAACCAGACTACCGGGGGACTCCTAATCCAAATTTAGACGCAGACATCACAGACGCAGAGGTCTGGTACGCAATTGGAAAACTGCGGACAACATCTGCGGCAGGACCAGACAAAGTAACAAATAAGACTCTCAGGAACTTAGACGCAACGTCGATCGCGGCGGTTACAGACCTTATGAACAAATACTGGCATGCAGGCAACATACCACCAGAGTGGAAACACGCGAAAATCACTTTTATTCCTAAAGCGGGTAAGAAACTCAGCACTGAGAATCTACGCCCAATTTCATTAACATCATGCCTAGGCAAACTCATGGAGCATGTCATCCTCAATAGGCTCCAAAACTATGCGGAGGACATGAACCTCCTACCTGAAACAATGTTAGGATTCAGGGCCCAACTATCTACCCAGGACATACTCTTGCAGCTTAACAAGGACATAATTGAAGCTGACGAGGGAACAGGAACGAAAGCAATATTGGGTTTAGACCTTGTTAAAGCTTTCGACAACGTCACCCACAAAGCCATTTTGACAAACTTGTCAGAAATCAACCCCGGAGAAGGGACGTACAACTACATCCGATCCTTCCTCACTAACAGAACAGCAGTGATAACGGTCGGAACAATAGAGTCTGCCCCAATCACACTAGGAAGTAAAGGAACGCCACAGGGCTCCGTCCTGTCCCCTTTCCTTTTTAACCTCTCCCTCATCAAAATTCCCCCCAAACTGGCACAAATACCAGACCTACATCACACGTTCTATGCAGATGACATCACACTTTGGGTAACCAAAGGATGCGAAGGCTACATAGAAGACACACTCCAAGCAGCAGTGGACATCATTGAGGCATGCGCATGGGAATCCGGCCTCACTTGTTCTGAGCAAAAATCTGAACTCTTCGTGATCCGTCGTAAACAAAGAGGTAGGCGTACCACGACATCCCCCCCGCAAATAAACGTCTATGTTAATGGACGATCTGTCAAAGAGGTACAGACCATGAGGATACTGGGGTTGTATTTACAAACAAATGGAAAGAATACTGACACACTCACTAAGCTAAAACGCACGGTAGAAGCGACGGCGCGATTAATCCGCCGCATAGCTAACCGCAGACAAGGGGTGAGGGAAAGAGATTTATGCCGACTAGTGCAGGCCTTTGCGCTAAGCAGGATACTCTATGCCACCCCTTATCTCAAATTTTCGAAAGCAGAAAAGGACAAATTGGATAGTATGATACGGCAGGCCTATAAGGCTGCTTTAGGACTCCCACTAAATGCCTCAACTGAAAGGCTTATGAGGTTAGGAATACATAACACCTACAATGAACTGAAAGAAGCCTATTTAATGGCTCAAACAGCGCGATTAGCCAATTCCAGAACTGGCAGGAGTATTCTTACCAGGCTCGGAATTAACTTTCAACCTACGAATAACGATGCTAAAGTAGATTTACCCCGCGACTATAGGACGGCCCTACTAATCAAACCACTCCCCAAAAACATGCACCCCCTACACCATGAGGGTAGAAGACAAGCAAGAGCCAAAGCCTTACATAACAAATACAGACAGTGCGCTGGAACACTTTATGTAGATGCGGCAGAATACAAAAATACCAATGCCTTTGCAATTGTGGTTGTGAACGAGAATGGTGACCACATCGTCTCGGCGACAATCAAAACGAAATCCTCTGAAACGGCAGAAGAGGCGGCTATAGCCCTCGCCCTAGCGCATACCCAAGGGAGCATCATCTTCAGCGATTCCAAAATGGGTATCAATAATTTCGCTAAAGGGCGAATTACAAACACCTCCCTTAGAATCCTTAACGCAACCAAATTCTCACCAAATTATTCCGAATTGATATGGGTCCCAGCCCATTCGGGGAATCCGGGGAACGAGGCAGCCCACAATAAAGCCCGAGGTTTCGTCGACCGGGCAGTGGATGAGTCTGGCTCCCTGAATTTCACGAAGGACTCCATGATCACATATCATGATCTCACCAATCATTTTAAACTAGAGAGGAGAATTTTCCCCCCTCCAGACAAAAGACTTACTAAAGAACAAGAGGTTACGTGGCGTCGTCTACAGACGAGATCGATACGCACCCCATCACTCCTCGCGCACATTTATCCAGATCTTTACAACCCAAACTGCAAACACTGTGGCCACCGTGCTACCTACGATCACATCCTGTGGGACTGCAAAATAGAGCCACCTCCGGGTGATCTAGTTACAGCTCCTTCTCTCGAGCGGTGGGAGACCGTGCTGGCTAGCTCTGACCCCAGAACGCAAGTTTTGGCGGTGGAGTGGGCTGACAAAGTCGTCGAGGGCTATGTACTCTCGACCACTTAACGCGACCTCTTGCCAAGCTCTTCCCGGCGAATAAAATGTTTTACAATCAATCAATCAATAGTAATCATGCAACCAATTGAAGGGATCGTATAGTGATGCTCCAAGTAAGTGGGAGTGAGTTTAGTTAATTGCTTAATTAATCAATTAGCCTAATTAAGGGAGAGGAAAATGAAGAGGTCAGAAGAAAGAGGAAAAGAAAAGGACGCGCGTCGCAGCGACAACAGCGTCCGCGGAAGGAGGCGCTGCTGAAAAAACAGATAAGTACGAAGCCGCGTTCGCTCCACCACCACGCACTTCCCCACTCAGTTCGACGTTGCTCGTTTCATATACATTGTGTCGAACATCCTAGACAGTTCCAACATTTGACAGGTGAATGACAGAACACGATGGATAGAAATGCAATAATATAAATATGAAATAGCCTAATTAAACTTTCTAGTTAGACCGCATAAATCAATAAAACCGAGAACGAAATTGGTCGAGTTAGGGAATCGAACCAGGGTCTCCGGTGTGCGATACGAGCACGCTAGCCACTCCGTAATGCCAGCTGAATGGTTTTGGAATGAACAAAGGCGCGTCTAGCTAATACGGCGTCTTCGTTCACTCCCATCTTCCCCCTTTCCCTTACGGCGAGGTGCAGGTGTCCACCCAGATATGCGAGAGGGATACATTTCCTTTCCTCAAAAAATAATTTTACCGTCCAGCAAGGCGTACAGCCGAATTGGCGATGGCGTTCTGTGGACTCCCTGGCAGCGTTGCAAGACGCTGTCGCGTTCCACTCTTACAGGCGAAGCTTAACATGTTAACCACACATCAGTAACACACGCAGACAGCTAATGGACGCGTCATTCGCTGGCAGCACTTTAATCATCATTCACAACCACATTCGTGGCAGAATGCTGTACTCAGGCTTTCGCCTTGCACCACTTTAGTCGCCAAAGTGACTCCTAATTTTTCACATTCCCGTGAAGGCCCCGACAACATGGAGAGCAGGGTAGGGCAAATAATTCAAAATTAGGAGGACTGTTAAGCTTCGCATTAAGAGTAGACGCGATAGGGAGTTCTCCTTTTCCCTCTTCTCATTCCTTTTTCTTTCTCACTTCACACCTAAACTCAAGTTGCAGTCGTAGTTCGTCGACACATCGTTCTCGACAAACCCGATGGCAAGAACGCCAGAATAGCTTCTGCGCCCAACTAACCGGCAGTAAGCCGCAAGCTTCGTGGTGAATGCGTCTTCGATGAGCGCTGCGTTGTTCGCGTGATTGTGTGATTCCTGCCTCCCCGCACGGGCCCACTGCGCCCGAACGAGACGAGCGGGAGGCGCTGCCGTCGCGCGCTATCTGTTGGGGCAGTGGCGTGCATTGCGAGGAGCAAGAACGAAAAGTAGCAGGTAGTGGTTTTAGTAAAGCCCCTCAATATACTTTAGATTGTAATCGGCGCCGCCTCATGGAACTACACGCGCGCCAAGCGATGAATAGCGGAAACGTACTGCTGTCCGGGCACTTTCGATGAGTTCTTTTTGACTCGTTTCGTCCAAGCTGGTCAGAGCTGCCTCCCACCCCTGCTGCGTTGTCTGATTATTGACAGTGACAGCCTGATTTCGTTGAAGGCCCTTACCATATGGCACAGGTTCGCCTTTTCTCCGCAGAATTTGCATTGTGAGTCAAATGACTCCTGTTTATTGCGTGTAGTCTTCGTGGGTTGTTTTTAGTGTTGGTCTGTAGCTTTCGGAGGTTTCCCCTTTGTCCAGTGTCTTAGCCGGTGGAGGGTATACCGACAGGATAATCTTAAGAGCTGAAGTACGTCGTTGTAAGTTAGTACTGGGGTAGGAGGTTCCACGGCATCCGTACTGGGTGCCCGGGGGAGAAATGCTCGGGGTGAGGCTTCGAACGCCACCGCGGCGGCCGCGTTTCGAGTTTGCCGTGTCGATTGCAGCGCCGTAACACACAGCATAGCGAGAGGAGCAAGCAGTTTTGGGGGCGCTTCGTAGTGCTATTCCACGCCATCTTCCTGAGCTTATTGACATGAGCTTCTGCGCTTTGTCGAAGCCACACGTGGTGCCTGTCAGCTGTCTGGGTTGTGTCTACAGAAGCGAGGCAAAGAGTGCTATCAACCAAACGCGGGCTTCTAATCGTTCATAATGTGCACTCACGTTTGTAGAGGCCCAAGCGACTGACGGCAGCAGTCTTTGGTCGCCTAGTGGAATAACTGAAGTGCCATCTGGGCAGCGCCGTATAGAACGCAAAAGGCGCCCCTGTGCTGTGCGACGTCAGCGCTCGTTAAAGATTTCCGGTGGTCGAAATTAGCCACGTACATCCACCACGGCACCTCTTTCTCTCTTTCTTCTTTCACTCCCACCTTCTTCCCTTCCCTACTGCGCGGTTCAGGTGTCCACCGAGATATGTAACAGATACTGCGCAATTTCCTTTCCTCAAAAACCAATTTCCCAATTTTACCGCCACGTAGCTTAAAGCACGATTGAGGTGTCCACTGTTCCAAGAGGGTACTTATGCGCCTCCCCTCTGCTTTCCAAGCTCCCGTTACAGTGATCTCCAGCTTAAAGCTTGAATACGGTGTCCACTGCTGGTTACAACGGAAAACGGCGACGGCGACGCCGCGAAACGCAGAAACGAGCGCCAAATTGCTGCGCTCTAAAAGGCGCCCGTGTGCTGTGCAATGTCAGCGCACGTTAAAGATCCCCACGTGTTCGAAATTATTCCGGAACCCTCCACTGCGGCTCCTCTTTCTTCCTTTCTTCTCACTTCCTCCTTTATCCTTCCTTACGTTGCGGTTTAGTTCGGGTGTCCACCGATATACGTGAGAGTTACTGCGCCATTTCCTTTTCTCAAAAAACAATCTCCAATTTTTTATTTTCTCTACTATGGCACCTCTTCCTTTATATTTTCACTCCTTCTTTATCCCTTACGGTGCTATTCGGGTATCTACCGACAATAAGTGGGACAGTTCCTGCTTCATTTCCTCTCAGTTGCTGCTTCATTTCTTTTTAAAAACCAATTCAAATTTTTAAGGCGAAAGCCTTTAATGTCTCATCGTTGTAAGCAGCAGTTGTCGACAGAAATGTCACGCTTTTCAGTTGGTGGAAACGGTCTTGACGTCAGAGTGCGCCAATTTCAAACGGGGCCAATTGTACTTTGGCTAGTAACCATGCAACCAATTGAAGGGATCATAGAGTGATGCTCCAAGTAAGTGGGACTGAGCTTAGTTAATTGCTTAATTACCCAATCAGCCTAATTAACTTTTCTAGTCAGGCCATATAAATAAATAAAACCGAGTAGGAAATTGATCGAGCTCGGGAATCGAATCCCGGTCTTCGGAGTGCGAGACGAGCATGCTATCCACTCCGCCATGCCAGCTTTTTTTTTTCTTTATTGACTCCGCCATGCCAGCTCGATGGTTTGGACTTTGTTCATTCCAAACTCCGCCATGCCAGCTCGATGGTTTGAAATGAACAAAGGCGCGTCTAGTGAATACGGAGTCTTCGCTCACTGCCATCCTCCTCCCTTCCCTTCCGGCGAGGTTTAGGTGTCCACCGAGATATGAAAGACAGATACATTTCCTTTCCTCAAAAACCAATTTACCGACGAGCGAGGCGTAGAACCGAATGGGTGATGGCGTTCTCCCCCCCCCCCCCCCCCCCGCCCCTGAATTTTGACGGGTGTCCACCGAGATATTTGAGACAGTTACTGCGTAATTTCCTTTCCTCAAATACAATTTTCATTTTCTTCATTACGGGCCATCTTTGACTTTCTTCTTTCACTCCCACTTCCTCCCTTCCTCTGCGGTGAGGTTCAGGTGTCCACCGAGATGACAGAGAATTACTGCGCCATTTCCTTTCCTCAAAAAATCGTTGCGTTCAAAGGGCAAGGCATCGCGCCGAACGGGTGGTGGTGTTCCGTGGACTCCCTGGCAGCGCTACACGCTGTCGCGTTCCACTCCTAAAGGCGAAGCTTAAGCGGCATTAATTAGCAGTTAATTAGTATTCAGGCATTAATTAGCAATTAACCAATAATTAGTGATTTGTCATCACTTGGTAATTATTACTCAATTACATGTGACGCCAACAGTGCCACAGAAGCAGTCAAAGTGGTGCGGAAAACGCTTTCGCCTCTACCCACTTTAGACAGTCAAAGTGCCCCCTGAATTTTTCTGGGACCTCCACTCCCCCACCTCTTTCTTCTTTTAATCCCACCTTCTTCCCTTCTCTTACGGTGTCCACCGAGATATGTGACAGATACTGCGCTACTACCTTTCCTCAAAAACCAATGTAATTTTAATTTTATTTTTGTTAACAGCCAAAGCTACTTGCTATGGGCATTTCATGAATGTATTCTTTTTTTAGTTCTCTCTCCTGCTCTTCGCCTACGTGGCATTTCTCCTATATATCGTTCGTGAATGATGTCATACCGGTCACGTCTTTATCACCATCGCCGCGGTTCGTAAGTGTCGTGCTCGTAACCTCGATGCAGCGTTCGTAGCCGCTCGCCCGCCCCACCAGTATCGCTGACCGCTGCCACTTCGGGCTTTCCAACTGCATCACCGACGCAGGTGTGCTGGGTCCCAACTGTTCAAGAAGACGGTGACATGGACACGCCGCCCACCACTGCCTCACTCCTGATTGCCAGGTGTCCTTCCCTGTCAGAGACTGAATCCAGGCACAGGCAGGCTGCTGACAACTTCGACTCTGACTTGTCTTTTGTGGAGGTAAGCCCCCACTCCCTTCCAACAAACGCTTGCAGTTCTACAGGACGCAAAGTTGCCTGCTGCTCTCCTGGCGTATGTTAGCTTCCGGCGACGATGTTCGAAAGTAGTCGTGCCAGTTCGATTGGGAATTCCGATAGTGTGCTTTTGCTCCTCACGAAGCACTGCAACCAGTTGTCTGAACGACAAGGGCAGCTCTCTTTGTTCAGAAACAACAGATTAACAAAGCGTGCACGCATAAACGTGCATGCTCAGTTTTCATGTAAGTTCGGCCTATTTAGAGCATCATCATCAAGTGCGTAAGGCGGGAACAAAGAGGGAAGACGAAAAGCCATTTTCATGAAATATTCTGGAACAACGATGCAGTGGTGGTGGTGAAAATATTTTAATGAAATGGTTTAGGAGGTTGTAGCCGTGGTTGGAGCTCTCAGTCCGGAACCCCATTGGCGTAGGCTGCTGTCCGGGCTCTTTCGATGAGTTGCTTTTGACTCTTTCCGTCCGAGCTGGACAGAGCTGCCTCCCACCCCTCCTGCGTTGGCTGGTTATTAACAGTGATCGCCTGATTTCGTTGGCAGGCCCATACCATATGGTACAGGTCCGCCTTCTCCCCGCAGAATTTGCATTGTGAGTCAAATGACTCCGGGTCTATGGCATGCAGTCTTCGTGGGTTGTTGTAAGTGTTGGTCTGTAGCTTTCGGAGGTGTTGTTCCTCCCCTTTATCTAGTGTCTTAGCCGGCGGAGGGTAGACCCGACGGGATAATCTTAAGTGCTGAAGTATGTCATTGTAAGTTAGTAGTGGGGTAGGAGGTTCCACGGCATCCGCACTGGGTGCCCGGGGGAGAAATGCTCGGGCTGAGGCATGTGCGCTCTCGTTCCCTGGGATGCCCTGGTGACCTGGTACCCATATTAAGTGTTTGTGTGTGGGTTGGTAGCCACGGATGTAGCTATCTTGCAGGATTTTAGCTGCTAGCGGTGCGACCCTGCCCCTGAGGTAATTGCGATACGCTGTCTGTGAATCTGTGAGAATGTATATTGAGCTAGTGTGTGTTGCAGCTAGAGCAATCGCCACTTCTTCCGCAGCCAGTATGTCCTGGCTAGCCAGTACTAGTCCGTCGACTGTTGTATTTTGGTGCACTACCGCGACGGCCGTCATTCCCTGCTCGGGACCCGCAGCATCGACATAGAACACGCCCTCGCGCCCGCCGTAGTGTCTTTTCATGGCTTCGGCTCGTGCTTGTCGTCTTGACTGGTGAAAATCAGGGTGCATATTCCTGGGTAGTGGAGCTGCCTTGAGTTGTCCTCTCCATGAGGCTGGGATGTCGGTTTTGGTGTCTAGCTGTCGGGGGCAATTGATGTTTAAATCACTCAGGACTTGTCGGCCAGTTCGAGTTGTGGAGAGCCGTACCACCTGCGCCGTAAGGTGTGCCTCTATCAGCTCATCGATCGTGTTGTGCACACCCAGTCGCAAGAGCCGGTCCGTCGATGTCGCAAGAGGGAGTCCCAGGGCCTTCTTGTAGGCAGTTCTGATTATGATGTCGAGGTTTTTGATGTCACGCTTCTTAAGGCGGAGGTAGGGCGCTACGTAGACGACGCGGCTTACAACGAAAGCCTGCACCAGTCGCAGAGTATCGTCTTCTCGCATCCCCGATTTGCGCGTCGTTATCCTGGCGATCATCCTGGCGACTTGCTCGCTCACGAGCCGTAGTTTCTGGAGGGCAAGAAGGTTGTTGGCGTTGTTATTTATGTACAGACCCAGTATCTTCATGGTCTGAACTTCCTTGATGGGTGAGTTGTCTACGCGGATATTGATGGTGTCTTGATTCTTGCGTTGACGGAAGACTAGCAGTTCGGATTTTTCGGGTGAGCACGTTAGTCCACACGCCCGGGCATAATTTTGAACTGTTGTCGCCGCGGTTTGTAGTTGTTCTTCAATCATTCCCATACTTCCCGTGGTTGTCCAGATGGTTATATCATCAGCGTACAGGGCGTGGCGTATGCCCTGTACCTGATTGAGAAGAGGTGGGAGATTTAGGAGCGCAATGTTGAAGAGAAGTGGGGATAGTACTGCCCCTTGCGGAGTGCCTCTCGTGCCCATCTTCACTTACGTTGTGTGTTTTGAGCTGGTGCTGATGTTGACGGTTCTGTCCGTAAGGAAATCGCAGATGTACGAGTAGGCTCGCTGTCCGCAGTTCATGCTGTGGAGGTTGTTGAGGATTGTGGAGTGTTTGACATTGTCAAACGCTCCCTTGAGGTCAAGTGTTAGAAGCGCTCGGTTACTGTTCGTGCGTGCGGGATCAATGACTTCACGTTTGATTTGCAGAAGCACATCATGGGTGGACAAGTGTGCCCGAAATCCAAACATCGTGTGTGGCAGTAGCTCATTGTCCTCAAGATAATTGGAGATACGGGTGTGGACTGCCTTTTCCATGAGTTTGCCTGCACACGACGTGAGGGATATGGGGCGCAGGTTTTCAATGCTGATTTTCTTGCCGGGTTTGGGAATAAAGTGTACATTGGCTGTTTTCCATGCTTGTGGAATGGTGCCGGTACGCCAACATTCGTTTATGTAATCCGTGAGTTGCTGCAGAGCCTCCGTGCCGAGGTTGGCCAGAAGTCCGACAGTAATTTTGTCTTGTCCCGGGGCTGTGCCTCGGCGCATATCTGCTAGTGCTGCAATGATTTCCTCTGAAGTGAAATCTCTGTCTAGGTCTTCGTTCGGTTCCCCACGGTACTCCTTATTGTAGGGTTGTGGGTCTCGCGCGGTGCAGATATAGCGACGCGTGAGTTCATCCACGAGTTCATGATCCGTGCCTTGAAAGCTGTGTAGGGCTCGATGCAAATTTCTGTGTTGTTCACTCTTCGCTTTCGGAGGGTCAATTAGGCATCGCAGAAGGTTCCATGTAGCCTTGGTGTCTAGGCGGCCTTTGAGGGATTCGCACTTCGTTAGCCAATTGGTGCGAGCGAGGTCCCATGCGTATTGGTCTGCTTGAATAGTAAGCTTGGCTATTCGAAGTCTTAGTTTCCGATTGTGTCTTTGTTTTTTCCACCGTTTTATAAGACTACGTCTTGCTTCCCAAAGGTGTAGGAGGTGGTTGTCAACAGCTGGGTGGTCCTCCGTGGTGGCAAGAGACTTTGTGAGCTTTTCTTTAAGGTCGAGAATGGAAGCCGCCCAATCTTCGTAGCTGGTTATTTGTTCGGATGTGGTTAGTTTGGTGTCCTTTCTGAATGTCTCCCAGTCTGTAATTCTGGCTTGCCCTCGTGGTTTGCTGTGCTTGTTGCTTTCGAAGATGGTCTGCAGCACGTAGTGATCGCTGCCTAGGGTCTCTCCTGTATTGAGCCACTCATAGTTGCGGGCATTGCGGACGAGCGTGAGGTCGGGAGAAGTATCCCGCGTTACGCTGGTGCCGACTCGCGTCGGGTGCTGCGGGTCCGTGAGTAGGGTCAGGGCCATGTCAGCGATGGCGGATGCTAGTTTTCTGCCTTTCGTGTCTTCCCTGGGGTATCCCCATAGGGGGCTGGAAGCATTAAAGTCGCCAACTATAGCTAGGGGAGCTTTTTGGGCTTCTCTTAGGGCTTTAAGAAAGATCACGTCGAAGGCTACGCGGTGCTGTTTGGGGCGACTATATATATTGAGTATATAGGTGCCCTTGCTGTTTCTGTGCTGTGGCAGTATTTTTATGAAGGTATTTTCAATGTCGCTGTCTAGATTAAGGTCTACAGTTATTGCCGTGCATGATTTGTGGACCAAGATGCATGTCGAGGGATTTGTTTGATGTGTTGAGTATCCTCTGATCTTAGCCTCCATATTCACTTCTTGCAGGGCTATTATTTGCGGCGTATCGGGATGAGAGTCTATGTATTGCTGTAATGTTTCCCTCTTCCGTTTTAGTCCCCTGCAGTTCCACTGTAGGATAGTAAGTTTATGTCTACGTTGTGGAGCCATGCTGAACACTAGAAACTTGTGCCTCATCATGTGGTGCGCCCTCAGGTTGTAGATCTGGCTGAGTGCTTGGCAGACGACGAGTTCCCATTTTACCCTGCAGCTTTGTGCCTCTGTTGTGAGAACCATCTGATAATTCCTGAAGTTTGCGGTCAATTCTGATCTCCTGCGATTGCATCCTTATTAAAACTGGTTCGAGGTTTTCCATCATGGGTTTAATAACTGATTCGAACATACTTTTGATTGTCGTCTCGATCATAATTTGTAATTTATTTTCAATGAGGTCTTGAATTGTTTTTTCCAAGCGAGTGATGCGTTCCTGGGTTTGGGGGTGCTCTGTATATTGCTGCTTTAGTGCCTGCGATGGTGGTGCCTGCGGAGTTGGTGCCTGGTGGGGTGCGTCTGGTGTAGTTGCTTGCCTCTCGGGGGTGCCAGCATCTAACTGGTGTGGAGACGGAGGGTGTAGCTCTGCCCTATCTTCTTCCATCGGACATGCCTGTTGCGTCGATGGAGGTAATGTGTTGTTTGGATTGACTGCGATGACTAACTGCTGTTTCAATGTGCTATTTTCTGATTTTAGTTGTTCAATCTCTGCTTTAAGTCGTTTGTAAGCCAACGCTTCGGGGGAGGAGGCAGCTACATCTGCCCAGCTCACCTTGCTGCCGTTGCGCTGCTCCTTGTTATGGGGTCCTGTTGTCTTCTCGGCTGGACGACTGCCGTTGTTGTGCGACACATTATCGGTAGTCCCAGGTCCATTGCTTGAAGAGCGTGAGCCGGGTGGTGCTGAGTTGTTGCTGGACTGGTCCTGGTGGGTCAGTCGGTCCCCGCTGCTCGATGGACCTCTGCTGCCGGACCGGTTCCGAAGCCTGGATCTTGACCGGTGGTTGAATTCTCCTGTCTTGGGCTTGGTTTTTTGTGATGTTCGGTACTTGTACTTGCACTGATTCGACCCCATGGGATGTGGACCTTCGCAGACCGTGCACTTGGGTTGGCAGTCGTGGGATTCTGGAACATCTTGCTGACCGCACTTCGGACATCTTGACTTCGAAGGGCAAGGGCAAACATCCGCCCGGTGTCCAAGTTTCCCGCACAGTGCGCAGGCTGGCGTTGTTTTCTTGTATAGGCGTACTGGAACCGCTTCACCATAGT